>NW_019720585.1:324491-500015 GCF_002891405.2 Cryptotermes secundus
TCAATCGAAGAATTTTATTCTTGTTTTACATTATAACTTTTGTTTTTATATAATCTAATTTATTTTTTTTACGTATATCATTTTATATAATTAATATTATTGTTTCCAATTTTACTAGTACTGCAGTTCAGTGGTGTATATATATTAGCCATGTATTTGCCTGATGATGGCTATTAATAGCCGAAACATGTAGCAGAGCCAAAACTAGGCACTAACCTCGGTATAGTTGTGTTGTGACGGTTCTAATAAAGAAGTTGTATATTATAATACAACAGGATGCATGGAATGAAAATTATAATTGCGTTGACGGTGGAATTTATATTATTGTAAATATTTTATCCTAAAAGAGGTTACAATATAAAGCTATTCTTGTAACAGGCAGTGGAGTCCCGTAGGGTTGTGATACGTTCAGGCTCCCACATTTTGTAGATAATTGGCTTGCAGATGGCAGTGAGGTTGTCAGCCTTACGCGCCGGCCGCGCGTAGGATAGTTATATCAAAATCTTACGATAGCGTAGTCGCGCTTTCAGAATTTGAAACTGTTATTTCGAAGGCAGATGGAGATGGAAGAACACTATTAAAATGAACGTTCCTGCTGTAAGAGATGTTTGAACTTGACTGTGTCGAGACAGATCTATGAAAGGTTTTGTGGTGGCGGTAATTAGCCTTAGAATTCAATGACAATGGAGAACTTCTTGGCCGATTCGTTTCGTTATAAAGAACATCTTCTGAAGTATGACTTAGCTCGTTCTTCTTCTCGTGTACGGGTTTAATTGTCTTACTCAGAACGGTAGGTATTGTAATAATGACATCTGAAACAGGATAAAATGTTCTGTAAACAATTTATACGCTAGACTAAACATTTTCCGGCCGGTCACGGTAGCCGAGCGGTCTAAGGCATGCACTGTCTTCGCTCGCTCGGAAGCCGGGATCGTGGGTTCGAATCCCACTGAGGGAATGGATGTTTGTGTGCGTTTTTCTGTGTTTGTGTACAGGTAGAGGCCTTGCGACGAGCTGATCACACGCCCAAGGAGTTCTACCGAATGTGTAAGATATAGAAAAACCGAAGTGATCGGAGTTCATGGAGGTAGGCCTAGGCCCACTGGGGCTGCAGTGCCTAGTTCTTCTCGAACTACCAAATATTGCATATACACGAAAATGCGACCTTCAATTTCTCCTATGATAAAATCAGATAAAGGAAGATTTGAAGTTTTCACGGAGGTGACTATTGTTTTAACCGACGTTTCGGAGGAACGCATCGCCTCCATCTTCAGGGTATAAGATTAACCAACGTGCGCAGGTGTCTGCAGACTGCAGAGCTTTGCCGCTACTCATTTGTCACGACGGAGTAGATCATCAGCGAAGGAACACAGCATCCAGCTCCTTGGCACCAACTTCCTGTTCTCGAAGTTCGGGCACATGGACCTTATCATCAGCGAAGCGACTGACATTGAGTTTTAAGCATGGAAGATAGCTTGTCTTTAAGTAATTCACGGAAACCACTCACCCCCTGCAGTCCTCTTGCTTGAAGGGGCCAATGTGGGTCCATGAAGAGGGAATTGTAGCTGAGTGGACAGAGTGGAATACTAAATGTGGGGGTCGTTCAGAAATTTAGGATAAGAGGTAAAATTTTCCATGTATTTAACTAATTAAGCGCTACGCCCTGAAGACGTACGGAGGAGTGGATGTATAAATCCACATTTTCTTGATTTTGACACTAACTGAAGGTGAGTGGTAAGCTTCACGGCCCTGTCGCTTTACCTCAGGGAAGAGAGCCACCGGTACCCATTGGATAGGAGCCTGGGTAGGCCGCAGAACCGGTCTGAACGACGTAAATAAAAAATTGTATTCACCCTACCGGGACTCGAACCCCGACCCCTCGTTCATCCAGAATGTTGCTAGTAGATTTACTGACTACGCGGCCTAGGCGTGAAGCTTACCACTCACCTTCAGCTTGTGTCGTGATCAAGAAATTGTGGATCTATACATCCACTCCCACATACGTCTTCATGGAGTAGTGTTTAATTCCTTACGCACAAGGACAACTTTACGTTCACCTTGCATGTTACAAATGAGAACTGAGCTGGTGATGAAGAGAGTGTTATGAGAAACCAGGGCATGTGTTCGATCGGTTGCCTAAGCAGTACATGAACATTCTCTTAGTTCAGAAGTAAGAAGTGCGAAACTTTACGCAAAAATAGTAATGTCATTGGGACTATAGGAATAAAATGTGTCATATTCAGAATTCCAGTTTTCAAGGTTGCAATATTTCCTGTTATTTTATCCGAGGTTATCTATATAACATTTCAACAAAGTCTGCAAAATCATTTATGGGGTATATGAGATATTCTATTTACGATATTGTCTCTATCAGGTTTCATTATGAATGAATATGAGGAAAATCAGAATGTGCTTACAATTGTAGTGAAAGTTTCCGTATCGAGTCCTGAGAAGAAAACCTGGCCAACCCTTTACGTGCTGATTCTAGGTTGCAAACAGATGGATAAATACAGCCTTCACATGAGGTTTCCTTTCTTACTTTGTAAAGAACACTTAATAATGAAAAGCTTTTTATTTTATATACTTAAAAATTCTAATCTTCAGAAAGGGAGGCAAATATGCAAAATGTATTAACTCAACAATATATTTTTCGAAGAAAGCAGTCTTCTGGGATTTGGCACCGTGTATATGTGGTGTTAACCGACGTTTCGGAGGAACGTATCGCCCCCATCTTCAGGGTAGAAGAAAAAGTATAAGAAATCTGCAAGCGACAACACCGTGAGAAACGGTATACCGGCGATACGTTCCTCCGAAACGTCGGTCAACACCACATTATACACGGTGCCAAATCCCAGAAGACTGCTTTCTTCATAGTCACCGCCGTGAAAGCCTCAAATCTTACACAATATATTTTTCGATTCGAGCTTCTCACACCTGTGGACATGAACTCTGTGATACAAGGCGTTCAATGATCGACGAAACGTGGCAGCAGCGCAGAGCGGATATATTTCTCACATATTGCTGCTGTAACTGCAGATAGCAGAATTAGACATTAGCACTGATAAAGGAGCTCCATCTGGTGGTCTGATCTTGTCATCGCAGTGCATTAATAGTCTGCCTTTGTTAGAGGTGTCTATAGGCGGTCGACGTTTGTCCTGAAATTAAGTTCACTATTGAACAGCGTGTGTTTATTATCGAAACTTTGCAAGGAAAGAACCTACAGAAAATGAATCCGTAAGTTTCGTCATAAATATCTTGATTCACCAGTTGCCACAAAGTCGTGTGTAACCAAGCCTGTGAAAAAGTGGCGGGTCACAGGTTCAGTGTATGAGATAAAGAAGCAATCAAAGGGAATTGTGCTGACTGAAGAAAAGGTTCAGGATACTGAGGCACGACTACAGATCAGTCCTCGAAAGTCGTTAAAACGCTTAGCACAGGAAACCGGTGTTTCACTAGGATCTGCTTTCACAACCACAGATTCAACCAAATACGCGCGTTATTTCATTATTCGGAGCCTCAGTGTTGCGAGGAGTATTCCTGTAGACTTTTACCTTTAGGTAGATATAAATCGCAAAAAGTGAGGTCTGGTGATCTGGGAGGCCACAGTCCGCTGCGGATTATTCTCTCTTCATACACTTCCCTTATTGCGACCATTGTTGCATTAGCCGTACGCGCTGTAGCGTGTCTTGATGAAAATATCCATATTGTCTTCAGCAGCCAGCTGATTGAAGAATAGATTCAGTATATCATTAACGTGGCGGCCACAGTTCACGGTTTCGTGTAAGAATAAGGGGCCAATGATTCGGCACAGACTTACAGCACACTACACCCCAAAATTTTCTCTATGTAATGACACTTGCTGTGTAGCGTGAGGATTTTCATTGCTCCATATTCTTATATTTTGTGCATTGACATGGCCACTAACATGAAACCACGCCTCATCAGTCATGAACTGAAGCTGTGGATCCACTATTCCATCCTGCACATTTTGTAGCAGCCATTTGCAAAAACGAATTCTTGCTGCATAATCTGGTTGTTTCATCTCATGCATAACTGTTATTTTATAGGGGGAAATTTGATAATATTTTGTAATTCCCGAAACCGACAAAATTACAGGTCAATAAGTATTGTGAACCAACTTCCTCGAAAATACAGAGCCGTTATTCAGTTCTTTTTTTAAAATCCCGTTTCTGCCCATTCCAATGATTCAGCAAGTTCTGTATTGTTATATATAGACCCATTACTAGGCCACGACTCGATAAACACATTCCCGCAGAAGCGTACTCTTGCAACAATAAGACATCCACTGCTAGGCAACGGATCAGTAAACAAGCCTCAACACTAGAGAGGCTGTGTTTTCTACGTTGTCCTTGCCGAGGAGTTATAAAGGGGAAATAATTTCGTTTGAGTGAGTTGTTGTCAAGAAATGGGTCGTATTCTGATGATGGTTGTCGAAGGTGATTGAACAGAAATAGAAAGGAAGGAATTAGGTTGTGAGCAGAAGACTTCATATGTGTTTTCAAGTGGTAGTGACACTATTATAAATCCATTGTAACGATACAGCTAGTGAAGACTGAGAATTATCGTGCGTGTGTAACGGTGAACTCTAAACTATGTAGATCAGTAAAAACGCTGTCTTGTCTGTAGTCCCACGCAACAAGCACCCCCCCCCAAAGTAAAGTAAAGCTATCCCTGTAAGAGCCCGTGAAGGCCCATACGATTGTGAGACGTTGAGGGTCCCACATTATCTAGACAATCGGCTCAAAGATAGCGGTAAGGTTGTCAGCCTTACGCACCGGCCGCGCTTTACTCCCCAGGAAAATTATTTAATTAATTCTTGGTACTCATTTCTGTTAGAGGCTGAGTCAACCCCAGGGCCATAGTGCGGCTGGAAGGATTAGGTACGTTGCAATATTCGTCGTGTGTTTTTTATGTAACTATCCTGATATCTTTATGGAGGGACTAAAGAAACCCTCGAAAATCCTCAGTCAGATTAGTGGTCCAAGTTCGCTGATCAGACCTGCTAAGGTCGGCGACGATTATACCTAATTTTTGCGTGCTGGAAGTAGAAACTTACTATGAAATCTATGAGCTAGCCTTTCAGATGTGAACGGGATGACAATTATGCAACCTGTTTTACTCTGGCCAAGGAACGTGATATTACGCCATGGAGTCTTCCAATGTCAATTGAAAGTATTATTCGTTGGCGTGTAGCATGACACATTCTGCAATCTCCAAAAGCAGCAGCAGTTATGTTAAAACGAGAGCAGTGTCCGTTCTTGAACTAAGATTCAGACACAGTCGAGAGATAATATCGATTTGCATTTTAACCGAGAGACAGGCAGAGACACTCACGATAAACATGTCTGCTCCCGATCCGCAGGTTCTGCATTTCTCAACGCCTCCAATCACGTTTATGTTTCTCCGCATGCGATCTGCGCAGAATTGGAGTAACATAGTAAGCGCAAAAGCGATAGAGGCATGGAGCTCTGTTTGATAAACACGACGCTTTGAGGGTTCATTCTACTCCTGTTATCCTCACCGCTGAAGTAAAATTTCCAGTTTTGGAAGCTGCGTTTATAATATCCTCCTGCGCAAACAGGTTTTCTGAGAAGTAGTGGGTCTGGAACGGGTTCCACTCACCCTTGTGAGGATAATCGAGGAGCTTTTTCAAGGAAATGACGGTTCCGGTCTAGAAAACCGAGATTAACGGCTATGGGGATCCGTTGCGCTGACCACGAGATACCCTCTATCCGCTAAAGTTGGTACTAACTTCGCTGACAAGAGGCGGTCGCTCGGACGGTATAGTTGGCTTGCAGACTACAGGCCACGGAGTATTTTTCTACATGTAATATTTCCTTAGGCAATTAAATCCTAATTTAATGGAATTTCCCACATTTAATAACCTTGATAACCTGTCTAAGATTTAATTTTTCTCTAGAAGTTGCTGGTCCTCCACAACTGGAAATGATTTATGCTGCACACTCACGATTAAGGTAGAAAGAAAATAGGAATATATGAGAGTTCCTAAGAGTAAGTGGGTCAGAGAAGAACTAGGGGAAAAATTACAGTGATTAAATATTTGTATTATTTTCAGCATTTATGTTGTAAAATGTAAATTAGATTTGAGAACAGGGTGACGTGTGATATCTAATTATGAAAGAGAGACCTACATTCAATATGTCTCACGCCTTTATGTCTAAACTTTCACTCACATAAGCTGGGAGTGTCATATTACGGCAAGATATTTTGGCATATATTCAAGTAAAATTTATTTTTACAACGTCTTATTATTAAATCCATAAATAATTCTTAGATATGATGTTGACTGTATAAGTAACGAGAAGATATTTCGCAACCATAAGAATTAATAAATAAAACCTTTAGTCAAATGTATATGGTTTTAATGCAGCATTTCTCTTAATAACAAAAGCATCCTCTATAGTGTGGTGTGAAGTGTTTATACATCATAGTACTTTTATCCTTATAATTAGAGAGAATCCAAATTTATTTCCAACTTCATAACTTTTTACGAAATCGTCTGAGTCTCTAAGTTGGCAGGACAAGACTGCTTTATGTATTAACGAGGCTATAAATTTACCATTTCTTAGTCCTTTGTTACTGCTGTAATTGAATTTTAAACAGAAGAATTAAAACAAAACAAAAGAATTACATCCAATTTACTGTTGTAGTTTATTGAAGGAGTAAAGAGTAACTCGCTTAAAGAAGGCATAAATTCTGATTCTCAACATAAAAATAAAGAGAAAATCAGTTATGTTTACAGTACAACCGAACGTGTGCAGGTAACAGTCAGTTATCATATTTTCAATTAATTTTGATTTGTTATAGTCGTTCCCAAATATTTGAACTATGGCACATTTTCAAAACATCTGTTACCTATCTTCATGTCATGAATTTACCTTGCATTTTGGTGACGAGACAGTAACATATACTTAGTTTTCATTATGTTTACTTCTAGACCAACCTCATTAATTGCGTCAATTATAGCTTTTACTTTAAGGGTCTAAGAAACGACACGATTATGCAGAGTTCTCTGTTTAAAGCAACGTGAAACGAAGAATTTACGCAGAAATATTTTAATATCTATTTATAAAAATATTTACGAGAATATTTATATTTAAATGTTGCATTTTTCTTCTTAAACATGTCAAGTAAGCCCTACCTATAAGAAACGAAAGTGGAACTTTCATAATTCTTTACTCATGTGGAATGATAATTATAATTTAAATGCTCGGACAGAATATAACAACATAAAAATAAGATGTGGCTCTTTTATTTTTTGTTTAGTATTGTATGGTCTCATGCCATAAAGACGGAGCACAAATGACGGACAATTAAGAATATGTTGCAGAAAAATATTTGGATCTAATAGAGATGAAGTGGTAGGAAACTGTAAAACACTGTATAATGAGACTCATGCATTTTAATCTTCATTATATTTTAGTGGGATATTTCCAGGATAGCGATAAGGAATGGAATTAAATACGCAAAAATATCTAATACATGCTCATAAAGTTTTAGTCAGGAAGTCAGAATGGAAATCCTAGGTGCACATGAAGGGATGACTACACCTCAGAAGCATAAGTGCTTAGATGTTTGTGTGATTGTATTAATATTAGCCCTTATGCTTCTAAGGTAGAAATTATTAAAATGGATTTTAAAATAATATCATGTGGTCGGATGGCCTAGTTTCGTCTGACTCAAGAATAAGATCATTTAAAGCGTGGGTTTATAAAAAAATATGGAAATTTTTTACCATTTGAGCAAGTACTAGCTTGTCGAAAAGACTGTGTTCCATAGAGTTTGAACTGGGAAATAGTATGATTATAAATTTAAAACTTCCCACTGTCTTCGTCAAAGTAGGTCATGGGATGGTATGCATTTACTTAACATAACATAACTGCAAACCACAACTTTTATTCTACACCAGAATGTAATCCTCAGCGACCTTCCATTAGTCAATACACTGGTATTGGCCTTCTGTAAGTACAATGTGGACAAATGTTATCTGACGCAACCTTAACTCTAATGCCATCAGATTTTCATTCAGGTAACGTTGACATAAACAGATGAGTATAACATGAATTTGAGCTATATCGGTCACATTACTTGGAATGTAATGACTCAGATGGGTAAAAGCTGGCTTCAGTTTCAGGGCAATCTATATGCGTTATGTGGCGGGGAGGTGGTGCTGGAACTTGTGTGTCTCCAAGTGTTTCGGGGGTTAACCTGTAACTTTCCATCTTCAAACACCATCACCTCAAACTGTAAAATTCTGCGTGAAACTCTTAAGTTTCCATTTATGCCATACTGATGTAATAGTTTTACACGTAGTATGATATGGAGAAGGGGGCACGCGGTAGCGTAGTGGTTGAGGTGCTACGCCGGAGGGTGGCGGGTTCAAATCCCGATGAGATCATTGGATTTTTTTCAGTTGACCTAATCCTTGCAGCCTCACTAGGCCCTGGGATTTACTCAACCTCTAACAGAATTAATTAAATAATTTTCCTGGGGAGTAAAGAGCGGCCGGCGCGTAAGGCTGACAACCTTACCGCCATCTTTGAGCCGATTGTCAACGTCTCACAACCCTGTACAGGGACAGCTTTACTTTACTTATGATATGGACAAAATAAGTGAGAATGTATGATATTTTTATGTGACAATTAAAATGGACCATGTATGTGGATATACAGAAATAGTCACTCTGGTCTCTGCAACCGTCCTTAATCGGTTACAGGGCGAAATTTGTATGGATAAAAATCTAGGGCAAATACATTTCTAGGACAATAAGATCAGGTTACTGGAAAGACAACTTAGCCTGTATAATTAATTTTATAACGTAAAGCAAAAAAGCAAAGTGTTACAGTGATAATGGAATTATCAGCCATGTTAGTACGTTAAATGGATCTGAAAGTTGCTTTTAATATAAAGTGTTTGTATAATTATGCAAATCAATTCCACTATGTGAATTCTTGCATGATGTCAAACCTCTCAGAAGAAAAGTCGTATAAGCCACTGAAAACAGTTCCTTTACTTCTTCTTCCTTTAAAGGTGAAAATTTTTTTGTCACGTGTCACGTGTAGGGTGATGCGCGTGGCAAGAATGACGGCTTATAGTTCAGATGATTAGATTTATTAGCACCTTGGTTACAGTCTCTCTTAATCTCATTTAAATTACGGCGTTATCTCTGATTTTCACGCTTCATAATCCACTGTCCCCCCCCCCACACACACACACACACACACCAGTCCTCTCCTGGCAATGGATCTCAATACAGAAACTATAGCAGTCTCCCTGAATCACACATTTCCAGTCCCAATATACGTACTATAGCACACATGATGTCTTCAAATCACATGCGAAGTCTTCACACGACGAAATTTCAGTGGCTATCTTCAACCGAGAACTCTCTCAATGCCACTTAAACAGTTAGACACTTAAAAGCCAAAGTCAAAGTCTTTTTGTTCGTACATAGCCATCGGGAGCCCTCCATGGTTCACAAATGGAGCAGACTCATTTCCCTTGAAGTATGTCATAAAATACAACTTATATATATATATATAAATCTCCTTTATTGTCAATCAGATACTACAATCTTTCAGTCAATTTGCTGTCTTGTGTACAATTAGTTAAGAATTGTACACTTCAGTGGCTTGAGTGGGTCACTTCCATCGGCGCGTCCCTCAGCACAAAATACAACTGAAGATAATTTGAAAGAAATTGAATTTTCTTGAGTACAGATGACCCTTATGATCGGTCAGAAATGAATTATAGCGATTCTGTCGCGTTCATTTTCCTGAAACTGAGGTACAGCTGCTGTCAGCTTGCTTCCTGTACACTACTGAACATCTGCAGTGCCATAGTGGTTTATAATTAAGAAGAAAGACAACCTCGTAAATTTACCTTTTATTCATCCTGTCCATAATTTGCTATTCAGTGGTTTGAAGTCGACGCGCATGCCAAGTGAACCCCTTACGGACGGAAAGGGAGAGGTGGCACGACTGATATTGTTTTGTAAAAATAGTGTATGTTAACATACTTATTTTTAATAAATTTACCCCTTTCAAAGAACCGTCACTTTAAATTATTAAGTTAAAGTCTAATGGTATTGGTTTCAGAGGTGTAGTGCTTTAAGTAGAGATAAGTAATGTACTCGTATGGTTTAATGAGAACATAAAAAATATTTGTGAATACAAAAGAGAGTTGTGTTTTTTCTGATGTCATGTCGATTTTATTGTAAGCTCAAACTGAATAAATTTACTTATTACAATAATAATATCATTCTTCTACGAGGGTCGTACTGAAAGTCATGAGCAACAATTTTTTGTAAAGTAACATGCTATATTATTGACAAACCAAATACACCACCTCAATCTACAGACCTTTCTTTATTTTTCCACATAATCGCCACTTCTTTGTACACATTTCTCCCAGATTTCTGGGAGTTTGAAAATTCCGTTCCAGCCATCCGAAGACACTGACGCACTGCTTTCTGAATTGCCTCCCTTGTCTCAAAACGTTGTCCACGCAGCTGATCCTTCACAAATCCGAAAAGATGGTAGTCGTATAATGCTTGGTAAGGAACTAACCGAATCGAATCCATTCGAGTATGATCTATTCTGAATGAATAAGATGCTGCAAAGCAGACCAGTTTGCTCTACAAAGACGTGATGTGCTTTGTCATCTTGCACGAGCGCGAAGATCGTCTGGCTGGGGTCTTCTTCTGCAGCGTCTGTGTGATTCACACTCGACTGAACTTGGCTTGTTTAGTGTACCAGAGAATTAGAACTCCAGCTAACACTATGAATTTTGAATATTGTGACATGACGCCCGAAAACCGGAATATCCTTGTCATAATAGACGTTCTTTGCTAGGCAACGGCTCGGTAAAAAATTTCCGAGGTAACGAATACGCAAGCAACATTCGAGTAACTTCCGTTGCTATGCGGCGACGCTGTAAACATCCCTTTCCAACAATAGAGAAGTTCTTTCTTTTTGCGTGGTCCGTGCAAAGTGGTTATAAGGCAGTGTTCGTCAGTGAAGAACAGCAATAGTCGAGAAGTGGAGAGTCGAGTTTCGGTAGTCCAGCCTGCCGGGATATGAACTGAGGAAACTAAGTATATATTATATAAGATTTGAGGCTTTCACGGCGGTGACTATGAAAATATTTTAAGTATATATTGCTGTCTCGTCACCAAAATGCAGGGTAAAATCATGATATAAAGATAGGAAACAGATATTTTGAAAATGTGGCACAATTCAGATATTTGGGAACGACAATAACAGATCGAAACCTAATTCAGGAGGAAATTAAGAGGAGACTAAACTCAGGTAATGCTTGCTACCATTCAGTCCAGAAACTTTTGTCTTCTCGTCTGTTGTCCAAAAACATGAAAATTAGAATATATAAAATTATAATTCTGCCTGTGGTACTGTATGGGTGTGAAAATTGGTCTCTGACATTAAGGGAGGAACATAGACTGAGTGTGATTGAGAACAGGGTGTTGAGGAGAATATTTGGACCGAAGAGAGATGAAGTGACAGGAGGTTGGAGAAAACCTCACAATGAGGAGCTTCATGATTGTACCCTTCTCCAAGTATAATTAGAATGATCAAGTCTAGGAGGATAAGGTAGTCAGGGCATCTAGCACGAATGGGGGAGACGAATTCAAATAGGATATTGGTGGGAAAACAAGATGGAA
Organism: Cryptotermes secundus; assembly: GCF_002891405.2. Lineage (NCBI taxonomy): Eukaryota > Metazoa > Arthropoda > Insecta > Blattodea > Kalotermitidae > Cryptotermes > Cryptotermes secundus. The sequence goes on from NW_019720585.1 coordinate 336,214, forward strand.
AGAGACCACTCTGAAGACCAAGACGTAGGTGGGTGGACAATATTAAAATGTATCTTAGAGTGACAGGATGGGATGGGATGGATTGGATTGATCTGGCTCAGCATAGGGACCAGTGAAGGGCCCATGTGAACACGGTAATGAACCTTCGGGTTCCATAAAATGCTTAGAAATTCTTTAGTAGCTGCAGAAATGGCGGCTCCCCCAGAAGGGCTCAGCTCATGAGTAAGTAAGTAAGTAAGTAAGTAAGTAGTTGTCCTCCCATCCGAGGCTTTGTATTCCAAGTGGCATCTTCCCTTCGGAAATTCCGAACAAAATTCTATGTCCTTTCCTCAATTTCTTCATAAGTGTTACATTCGTTACTCGATATTTTATTAAAATACGTACCACAGGAAGTAATAGTCCCCCAGAACTGTAGCCTAAGCCCAGAGAAGCAGGTGCTGGTTTAATTCAGTGAGGCACTGGGTTACCTTAAGGGCGCCACATTATCACATGTAAAGAAACTGCGGGCTTCGTCCGAAAATCAGGAAATCCACAAATTTTCAGTTCGACTTAATGCTCGAAATAGGTTTCCTTCTACATCTGTTTCATTATCACAGTCTATACGGCGTCGTCTGGACGGATGACAGATTTGAATTGAAGGATTTGGATGTAAGCGGTTGTGACCTAGTTGAGGTTCTTTACCAGTAATTCTCTGGAGAGGGTGAAGAAAACCACAAATAGCCTCAACTAGGATAGCCGATGTTCAGACTAAGAACTGAACCTATTACCTCCGGATTATAACCCTATTTCATTACCGCTACACAATATTACCTGGGGGAAATTTTATTTGATCTGTTTCAGTAAAACCAAACTGCTGACAGTTAATTATGCTTCTGCATTCCGGTAATGGACTGTTCAGATTTTCCAGCCCAGTGAGTGCGTGTAACGAACCGCCATCCACTGAATTGCTACCAAATTGGTTGTAATGAAATCCTAATTATAAACAACTGATTTAGTGAAGAAAGCAGTGCTTTTACCGGTTCTCACGGTCTCTTCGTTTGCGGATTTTTTATATTTTTCTTCTACCCTGAAGATGGAGGCGATACGTTCCTCCGAAACGTCGGTTAACCCCACATATACACGGTGTCAAATCCCAGAAGACTGCTTTCTTCATAGTCACCGCCGTGAAAGCCTCAAAGCTTACAACTGATTTAGTCTTCTACTCCTTTCTTCCTTTAAAATTCTTTTCTTTATGAACGTCTGCTCTTGATGAATTCAAACTGCTGCTAGAATAACTACGGTTTTGTATATTTTACTCTTCAGAAACTCGAACCCGCCATGGATGATTGCATGTAATAATTTGTTTTAAGCACAGCAGCGAAACGAGTGGCCATTTATTGAACCAATGAAAGAAATTCAGCCTGTGTCTTTACACGAAACTGATATTGCCTCTTTTTACAAAGCCAGTGCAATTATCCTACTCTTAGAGCCCACGAGAAACAGGCGAATAAATAATACGATAATAATAATACGATTAGTGGAATCTTCATCCAACAGGAATAACAGCGTACAAAACTGGTTAAGGATAGAGCTGGTATATGTTGCGTTCAATTGCTGTTGTTTAACGGACATTCTGTAAGGATATAACTCTTCTTTGGTATAATGCCGTATATTCCAGTAAAAGTTTGAAAGGATTTAGGAGGATCTTTCTGATTCTAACCTAAGGATTGAGGCAGAAAGTTCCTACGAAACGTTAGTAACTTTCTAGAGACAACAGACACATCTAAAAATAAAATAGTCTTCCTATTTCCCCCCACAAGAACCTCAAATCTCAAAATTTTACTTTTTTTGTAACTTCATTTTTTCTCTTGTATACCTGCTTCTGTACGCACAATCTATTTCAGAAAACAATATGGACAGCAAGGCATATCCTATCGTAGTATCGAATTGAAATATCCAAGGTTAGCATGACTGGCAATTTTAAGCGTTTAGAAATACAATAGTAAACGTAACTGCTCGACTGGATTTCCCTTCAAAGCAAGTCTCACAGTTAACCTCTGTTTTTAGAGGTCGTAAAAGAAGTCCTTACCTTCAGCCTTCTGATTCAGAACTTTTATTCTTTGCTTTGAAATCACGTTGTTTAAAATACACATTGAACATTCAAGAGTTCTTCAGAATAAAATGTTTAAATACTATTATCGGAAATAGGATATTCACTGAACTACATGAAGTAGCTGTTTTTAAGCTTTTTAAAATAAGGTAATATCCATGTGTCTATATTTTCACCGTATGCACTTAAAGACGGTGAAAATATAGACACATTATGGATACGAATCAGCGCAACAGGACGCTAAAATACAACATTACGGTAATATGTTTTTGCAGATGGGATTATATGACTATCGAATCAGGAAGGGTCATTTAAATTCCCCTCAAGCGGGCACTATTCCTTTCATTCAAAATAACTAACTCCATGAAACAACCCCTTCATAGGAACGTAGAAGTCGCACAGCTGTTCAAGAAATTCTCCCTACGTATGAAGCCATAAGTTTCATTTTCATGATCATATGAGTCTTCCACTGGTCCCTGTCCTGATCCAGATGAACCAGCCCACATCTAGATATCCAGTTTTTTCGAAACCAATTTTAACATTATCCCCCAACTTATGTCTAGGTCTCACAAATGGTCTCTTCCCTCAGTTTTTCCACCTAAATTTCGCATTCAATACGTGACACATGCATCAATTGTCCCATAAACTGGTCCCTATATTGCGTTTTAATAAAACTTAACCGGCAAATAATTTCGAATAACGTATTTACGCATGTATAGGCCGCGTTCGTGTATAGGCCGCAGCACAATTTTCAGACAGAAATCATAGAAAAAATAATTTTCTTGGAATATTATTTCAGGAGTAGAACACCCTGTATTACTAATTACGAATATAATTTATTTTAAATGAAGCGTGATTTCGAATATTTCGAATATAAGCCGCACCCCAGTTTTCCTCTTGAATTTTTGGCAAAAAATGTGCGGCCTATACATGCGTAAATACGGTATAATTTAATGAACTGAGCAAAACGTCGCCAAGCAACAGCTCTGTAAACACGGTCCAACACGCAACAGTAGAGGAAGCTGTGTTCCTGTAGGTCCGACCGATGCGTCAATAGACTGGCTGGGTAGTGCTCACATGATATATGTTTACTGTAGGTCCATGCCCGTTCCGCAACTATGTAGATAAGTGACAGAATCCGTTCAGAGAAGTTATGAATTGTGAGTTACGAGTCAGTCCTAAGCTGGAGGAGTGAGTCCAAAAGAATTTATAGTTCCGAAGTTCCAAAGTCATTGAATTAGATATAGTAAGAAGGATTTGAAGTGATAGTTTCTGTGTTGAGATCCGTTACCAGGAGACGACTAGTGAAGACGGACAATCGTAGTGCGTGTGTAACAATGAACTGGAAAGTGTATAAACCAGTGAAAACACTGTATTTATGTGTGATTAACAGAGCTGGGAACTAAGGCGCCAATAAATCCAATCATCCGAACTAGAATCCATTATTTTCGTCTCTAATAACACCCAACAAGTAAAAATATTATTGTAACACGCGATTAAACAGTATTTCAAAGATCTGGAGTGGTAATTGTTAAATCCTGAATAACTGTTGCTCTATATTGCTAGAAAATGAACATTTCGATCATTGAGGTTTAGCCTTGCTAACTCTTTCAGTATATTCTAATTGAAACATTACACGTAAGGAAGCAAGTTCTAAAACTAAGAAGCAGTATTTAATAATAAAGTTCTTGGACTTCTCATTATGAATAGTGCACTGCACACTTCCTGTAATAGAAGTTTGACGACGGGAGAAGTTTATACTGATGACTGTAGCTAGTTTTTCCTTCTAGAAACACAGCGATTTCCACTCCAACTGATCCTGGTTTACAAAGGTCACAAATGTGCTTTATCATATACCCCACATTTTGTTTGACACAGGCCGCTGAATGCGATACAGGAGATTTCCACTAAATGTTCTCGGGCAGTTCAAATTTTCAATCAAGTGAATCTCTAAGTAAATATCATTTGCATAAGATAATAAATGGACTTTTTTCCCTCATCTCATTATACGTTTGAAATAAAGGTAAGTAAGTAAAGCTACCTCCGTACCAGGCCGTGAAGGCCCACAGGGTTGTGAGACGTTGAGGGTCCCACATTATCTAGATAATCGGCTCAAAGATGCCGGTAAAGTTGTCAGCTCTACGCGCCGGCCGGGCTTTACTCCCCAAGAAAATTATTTAATTAATTCCTGGTACTCATTTCTGTTAGTTCTATCTAGTAGTACATAAAGTGGTGTAGTCCGCTAGAGGCGACGATTTCTGCTGAAAACTCGGTTGGCTTTCAAGGGACTATAAGACAATATACCTTAGAACATATAGCTCTTCTTTTCAAAGTATAGTTTGCATTTGCAGTTACAACAAATTGAATTTTCCGTGGATTCCATAAACCCTTCTACATTTTTCGTTAACATTTTATGCAGGAGACTTTCACTAATTTATATTTAGTTATTCCTATTTTTAAGCAAGTTTAATATATTTAGAATAACGTCTTTGAAATTTTGTGTACTACTTTACTGAATACTTTCTTTCCCATACTGTCTCCTATGGAAATTTCGATTTGCATGTAATTAATGCGGACAATGTTTCGGGCTCCGAACAAACTACCTATTTCGAAAAGACATATGATTATTTCCCATCTTTAGATTCACTGGCGCCGAGTCCTGTTTGAGATGCTAAGTCACTCGGGTAGTCAACAAATTTCCCACCCTTTTTAGAAGTCGATTATTCATTGCCGCTACCTTAAGTGCCCGTCATTGGGGCCCATCCTGAAGCATTTAAATATTTCTTTGATATCTAACTAACATACTCCATGGAGCTGAACCCTTCTAGAAAACCCGCTAGTCGCTCAGCTACTCAAGATTTTCCCAAAATCTTTTGGAACCCGAATGTTCGTTACCATGTTCACAACAGTCCTCCACTAGTCCCTATCCTTACCCAGATGAGTCCATCCCATCACTCCAACCAATTCCTCTGAGATACATTTTAATATTATCCTCCCACATAAGTTCGGATCTTTAGAGTGACCTCTTTCTTTCTTCCTTTCTAACCAAACTGTCTGTACACTTCCTTTCTCCCCCATACAAGTTACACGCTCCGCCCATTTCATCCTCCTTGACTTGATCATTCTAATTATATTTGTCGAAGAGTACAAGTTATGAACCTCCTTATTATGCAGTTTTCTCCAGCCTCCCACCGTTTTATCCCTCTTCAGCCCAAATATTCTCCTCAACACCCTGTTCTCAAATACCTTCAATCTATTTTTGAGATTTATAAAGGTGAAAATGGACACAATCTTAACACAATAACCAATGTTCCGAAAAATGTGTTCACTTATAAAAGATTTTATTGCGTACACCAATATTGACATTATACAATGCATTGCCACATTTAGTGATGTATTTGTTCAGTTTTAAACAACTTTGTTTATGCACGCCAACAATTAAAAGTATATGATAGAAAACACGTAATGAAAATGGTTACGAAAGGCCAGTGGCAATTTTAGAGCAGTTTACAGTCATTCGTAACATGGACAGCGAGATGTGAGTACATAATTACGTACAAACATCCACTCAGGGACCTCGCGGAGACCTGTGAAATTTATCGTTTTCCGTCCTTAACGCTCCGGCATTCCAACTTGGATTTCGGGATCAGTAGTAACCACTGTAACCATCGTGGGCTCCATAACCACCATAGCCACCATACCCACCGTAGCCGCCATAACCACCGTATCCACCATAACCGCCAAGTCCACCATAACCGTAGCCTCCGTAGCCCCCGTAGCCCCCATAGCCTTTGTATATAGGGGTCACAGGATGGACAGCTAGGCCAGTTTTGTGGACAACGGCGTTGAATCCATTGTGGTCGTCAGCAGTGTAGTCAACAGTGCGGACTGTACCATCAGGTTCCACCAGGCTGTACGATCCCTTCACCACATCCCCGTCACGAGTCTCCCACTGGCTCTTCTTGTCTCCTGTGTGAGGGTCGTTCACACCGTAGTCGAAAGCATAGCGAGGGTATGCCTATATGAAAGAGACGCTAGTCTGTATATCTACCAATTCTATGGGCATTTATGTTTTTGGGGCCTCTGGGATGATGCCATGTGTAGGAAATGTGGACAGGAGGAGGAATCCTCGTGCCGCATAATTTGTCAGTGGCTATCTCTCTTTGGGAATAGCATGAGGATCTTGGGCTCTGTGCGGTTGGAGCCGACAGATGTTAGAAGGGAATCAATCAAGGATCTTGTCCTAGCATTGAAGGACCGTACTGAAAACAGGGACGTACAATGGACCTAATGGCTGTCTGAACGCTTGAAGTGACCTGAAGTTTTACTCCAATGCCAGGGCTCAATACTCAGCAATTCTGCGGCACATAATTTCTCTTGAACTGTCAGTTCTTGTCCACAAGACAAAGAAAATTATGCTAACAAGTGACGATCATAATACAAGTAAGATGTTTTACTTATATGATAATCTGCTTAATAATATAAGAATTAATGATAATGGTAGGTCAGAAATCTGAGCCTCATTCACCATCTTTCAAGGTATAGAAAAATTATAGACAAAAATAATGAAGCGCTACTGTGAACAACGAACGGAGTGACTTGAGATTCTCACAGTAGTTGGGAAGAGTTCTATCTTCTCATATATAACGCCGTGTAATCCGTTGATAGGTAACGGATGTTTCTGAGGGACATGTCGCCTCCATGTTCTGAGTTGAAAAATAAGCCAAATGAGAAACCAGAAGGAAGCAGGTTGCAAGTTCTGCTTTGGTTTCGCTTATTCTTTACCTTGAAGTTGGAGGCAACATTTTCCTTCGGAACGTTAATTTACTTTCAGTGGGGTACACGATGTTATTTACCAGACGATAAAAATCTTCAGAGAAATTGTGATAATCGTTTTGTCAAGTTCTTCATGGAGGATTTTGAGGAAGAGTCATTCAGGAGAGCTAAAGTATACCCCGGCTGGTTCTATTATATTAATGACATGTTTTAGTTCGCGTTTCTTGTAGACTCTGTGACTACCAGAGCAGTACACAACGAAGTATCACTTTCATCATAGTGAGGTTCATTTTCTTTTTACTAGATTGATTTATATGGAAGATTTGGTGGTTTCCTGAGACAGAGAGCACCGAATAAACTTAAAACACATCTCCCTATTGAATTCCAAATCGTGCAACCATCCGCTAAATTCTAAATTCCACCTTATGCGAAACACCGCATCTTTGGACTCATCTCTCTCCTCCGTGTAGATGTAGCGTATTATGCATTGAACGGCAACAGTGAGCCGTGGTTAATAACTGAGAGCTTATTGGCTGCAAGAAGTTCTGAGATAACCTATCATAATAGTAGGCTTTATACTTACGTAATAGTCATAAGCGTGCCCCGCTGCTGGGACGGCTAGAGGGTAGGCAGAGGGCGCCAGGGGAGCGAGGATCCCCGCATGGGTACCAACCACAGCGAACAGAACAAACTGCAAATTTCCCACTCATAAATGGAGGTTAGTGAGACATTCTCTTTACTCAGCACAAATACGAATGTGAAGTGGCAGAAGTTAATTAATAAGCAACAAAATAAAGACATTCAAAAGGAATAAAATAGATTTAAATTTGTCTTCAATTAAAGTTGAGGACAATATTACAATATTATATTTAAGCATCCTGTTGCACTCTATACGATATATGACATAAACACCGTCCCAAGTGCAACAATTTATTGTAGTTCTTTTGTCTTGCCCTCTTCTACACTACATGTTTCGGCCGCAAACGGCCATCTTCAGGTGTATACACTTACGTAGCTGTTACACTGCACTTAGTTTAAAATTTAAATTGGGAAGGCTCGTGGTTTTAAATTTAAATGTCAGTGACTGGTGCTCTGCCAACTCCATGAGTATTAATATCAACAAAACGAATGTTATGTCATACTCAAGGAAGACTAATGTCCTGCTCTATGGGTATCAGCTTTGTCGTACTGCTATTACACGCACCAGTTGCGTTAAGGACCTAGGTGTTTTCTTTGACTCTAAATTATATTTTCACAATCATGTTGATTTTTTATATTCCGAATGTATAAAGCTGCTAGGTCTTATACGCTCAATAACTTTTAGATTTTCTTCTCTTGACTGTTTATATGTGCTGTATCTTACACTAGTCAGGTCCAAGTTGGAATATGCCTCGGTAGCTTGGAATTCTATCACGTCTACTGACTCCGCAAAACTTGAGCGCATCCAGAAAAAGTTTGCATCTGTCTGTTTCTACCGCTACTTCCCACATAGCTCCTATAGTTATACATCTGCCTTAGAGAGACTAAGATTGCACCCTCTAAGTCTGCGTAGACATCTTCTTGATGCACTCTTCTTCATTCAGGTTTATCGTGGCCTTAAATCCTGCTCCTCCCTTCTGGATAATGCTAGTCTTCGTGTTCCTACTTGCCATGTTCGAGACTTCTCTACTTTTAGCGTTCGTCCCTCAAAAAGACACTGTCCCTCTTCTCGGTGCGCCCTTGCTACCAACGTGGTGGGTAAAGATCTCGACATATTTGCTGACGGAGCGGTTTCTCTGAATCATATTTTACAAGCATGTACCGAACCTTTTACGGTGTTACTTGATTAGTGTTTTAATTCACTACAAATGTGTGTACCTCGGCTAACTTTAATTTTTCTTATGTAATTGGTTTTAATTTATTGACTTGTTATTAATCTTATTAATTTTATGCTATCACTCACAGGTGTCTTATCTTAGTATTTAGTTACTAACAGTATTAGCAACATTAGTAATATTTCATAAATGTATGTATATAGTTCAGTCTTCTTTAGATTTATGTTCACAGATTTATTTGTCATACTTGTATTTTGTTTTAATTATTTTCTGTATATACTCGTGCTAACTTTGTAATTGGCCACTGTGCTGTTGAGTTATTGCACGTAAATAAACATGAATTGAATTGAATTGAATTGAATCTCACCATCTGTCATGAGGTCACCCGAACTATAGGCTTGGTATTTAAATAATATAAATTGTTTCGCTGCTCACAGTGCACTGTTCTTCAGCGTCTTGCTGCCTCCTCCCTTTGGGTTGAGATCTTCTCCTCAGTACCGTGTTCTCAAACATTCACAGCTTGTGTTCTAATTCGTCATTTAACAGAAGAGACCAGATTTCACACCGATACAAACCAAAAAATTAAAGTATATTTTAATATCCGCGTGTTTATACAGTTTGCTACTAAGCCAACTCCTCTGAACTGATTCGTAGTAAGCATTCCTCAGATATAATGTGCTGTTAGTTTCTCAAAGAAGATAAGCTACATCAGGCTGGTTAGTAAGGAAGGAAGGAAGGAAGGAAGGATTAGCCGAACTACAATTATTCACTTACAAATATTATCTTCATGATGCCGATCTGCACTGCGTCCTGATCACTGCGATTCTGTAATGGACCAGCCAGTGGTTTGTTTTATATACACACAGTTGTCTGTACTGATTGAGTCAGTCGTCAAGGAAACTTTTGGAGCTTAAAAAATCTTTTCACATTTCTGTGTCCGCAACCTCGAGATACTGAATTCTCTCGCTTTAATATGACTGAAAGTCAGTTCCCATTTCTTATTACCTATTAAAGGTCATTAAAAAGTTGACGTTTTTTTAACCAGTGTCTTTATACCCAGAGAATGCGGCTAGTTACGTGTTGTTTGTTTTCTCATTTTCCCTTGTTGCGCCGATATTGCGAACTTGTGGCAGCGAGGGACATTTCATTTGTCATGTAAGAGAATCACGTCTTTCTGAGAATACCAATGGGACCGAAAGTGAAATTCCCCGAAAAGTGAAGGTTATCTTGATTATACGCACGATCAATTTTTTTATATATATATATCGCGTTTGGGAGCTCGGTGCCTCGACTGTTGTGCGTACAGCGTGTCTTATTCGTGATCAGAAGGTCATCGGTTCCGAATGTGGAACTGATAATTAACAGTGAGATAACAGAGTACTTAAGCATCCTGTTACATTTGTTGATAACTTGATTAGCGCGCGCGCGCACGCACGCACGCACGCACACACACACACACACATATATATATATATATATATATAGGAGCACGCTGTAGTGTAGTTGGTTGAGGCACTCGGTTACGAGCGGGAAGGTCACGGGTTCGATTCTCGATGAGGTCACTAGATTTTTCCAGCCTCTAACAAAAATGAGTACCAGGAATCTTCCTGGAGCTAGAGGGCGGCCGGCGTGTAAAGCTGACAAATTTACCTTCATCTGTGAGCCGATTGTGTAGAAAATGTGGGAGCCTCGAAGTTTCAGAAATTTATGGGCCTCCAGGGTTTGTTACAGGGACACCTTTAACTTTATATATATATATATATAATTTTAACTACATGTTTCGGCCGCACAGGGCAATCATCAGATATGTGTGACGATTCACGTAAACTGTTGTGCTGTATTGTAACAATACATAGCCCTTGAGTACGCCATTTTCTAAAAATATATTATTTAAGCCAATTTGTAACTAGTTAACATTCAATGTAAAAATTAATTAAATTTTTTTGAAATCATATGGCGGTTTTCTTTATAGTGTTCTACGTTCTGCTTTTCGCAGAGGTTTGTGTTTCGTGAATGGTATCTTGGTTACGAGTGTTAACGTCGCCAGTGTGTGTGTGTGTGTGTGTGTGTGTGTCTGGACTAAACACATGGATAATGTGGTAATTCAGTCACTAACCTGTGAAGCTGCATTGGATACTGAATTATGTGTATGTGTACATATATATATATATATATGGGAAACGCAATAGCGTAGTTGGTTGACGGGCTATGCTACAAGCCGGAAGGTGGCGGGATCGAATCCGGACGAGGTCATTGGATTTTTGAATTGACCTAATCCTTCCAGCCGCACTATGGCCCTGGGGCCGACTTAGCCTCTAACAGAAATGAGTAGCAGGAATTTCCTGGGGAATAAAGTGGAAGCCGGAGCGTAGTGCTGACAACCTTACCGCCATCTATGAGCCGATTGTCTAGAAGATGTGAGATCCTCGACCTCTCACACCCCTATGGGCCTTTATGGCCTGGTACAGGGACACGTTTACCTGTGTGTGTATATGTATGTAATAAACAGTGAGATGTGAAGATTTTCCCGTCTTCCCTGTGAAGAAGTGTTGAGTTGATACCACTAATTGACTCAGATTTTATTAAAATGGCTACCTGATTCTATGGGCGCGAGACTTTGTCTCTCGTCCGAAAGGGAGAACAAAGATTTAGTACGTTTGAGAGACAGCACTGAGATGGGTGTTTGGAATTGTGGGACGGGAAATATCGGGATGCTGGGGAAAATCGCTTAGTGGGACGCTTCACAATATACACCTTTCGCCAAATAATATTAAGTTAACCGAATGAACCAGGATCGCGTGGTCTAGCTAAGCAGCAGAAATGGAACAGAAAGTTGTACTCGGAAAATACACCGAAGAAATAGACTACTTGGAAATTGAAATTCCTAAGCGAGAAGATAATATTAAACTAGACCTTAACGAAATAGGTTACGAAGATGAACTGAATTTATTTAAGAAGAAAGCAGTTTTCTGGGATGTAGATGTGGTGTTAACCGACGTTTCGGAGACGTGTCGCCTCCATCTTCAAGGTAGAAGGAAAAATAAGAAAATCCGCAAGCGAAGAGACCGTGAGAACCGGTACAGACAGACATCAGTTCCAGTTCATTTTGCAGTCAGTCTGTTCGAGAGAAACGTTTTCGTTTTTTCGCATTCGGCAGAATTTTAATTTGTTAAACCTTTGAGGTTTACTTTTTGTTAACTACCAAGACAATTTGATACACTTGAAACATTCAATGGGCTTCCCATATGGTCAAATAATTGTTAGGAATAACGTGTTTTCTTATGAGTCAAAGAGATATCCACGTTTAATATGGTGCAAAATTAGTTTCAGGAAAATTGATTTATGCAAAAATTTTTGGAAAAGGGAACACGTATCTGGTGCTTAATTCATTTAATGACTATTTTGAAATGCATAGACTATAAAGAAATTTTAATTTAGTATTGATAATTCCTAAATTGCACGGGTCATAAAGCAGATCTTATTTATTATTGAATTTCTAAGCACTATAGATTTTAAATCAAATTTTTATTTCATATAGTGACTTCCTAAACTGGATAGATTATAGGGACAATTTTAGTAAATTTATGTTATAAACTTGACAGATAATAAAGCAGATCTTTACTTATTTAATGATTTCCTAGACTGGAAGAATTATAATTAAGTTCTTAGTTTATATAGTGACTTTCTAAACTGCCATAATACAAAACAAATCTTAGGTAATATAGTGACTTTTTATAGCGGATGTATTACAAAGATCTTATTTTATCTAGTGACCTCCTAAACGTTACAGATTATAGAGAATAGCTTAACTTATTTAATGACTTCCTAAACTGGTCTACTCTTCATAGCGTGGAACAGAGGAAAGAATACAAAGGACCTTTCATTGCCATTCAAGGCACTCTCACATAATTTGCCTTATGGAATACGTTGAGTACTCCCGGGCCGGACGCAGTAACTGTCACACGGCCTCTACTTTAGTTACGTAGAACTGCATGGATGTGAAACCAGGACGGTTCGTAAAATGAAGGAGGTTCGTTACAAGAAGGACTAATGAAATAAAAGAGTGACGGGCTAAAAATAACCGGAAACCAGAAGCCAGCTGAGAGGAATGAAGGCGGATGCTTCGTAATATCTCTCACGTGTCCGGGATTCCGTGACTAATCATAAAGGGTTCTGTATTGGATGATTGGATTCAGTGACACCACTCGTTGTCACAATCAGTTGAAACACCTCACAATCAATCACTCGCTCCGTTCTACCAGACTGCGACTATCTTCTCTTCTACTGTGACTAACTTAGTTCTGAGCCACTCAATTCTGGTATACAAATGAATGAATCGCGGATCACGTGTCCCCCTTTTATAACTTCGGGTAAGTCACCACACCCAACAGTTCCTCTGTTATTCTGTGTTTATTCGTCGCAATAGAAACGTGTGTTAATTTCGTAGCAACGGTCTGGTTTTCCTACAAGCCTGCCCGTTGCTGCAGAAACGTGACTAGCAAGCCGTTGTCTAGCAATGAACTATTTCAGATTTCATGCTGCATGCCACATATCATTAATTTTATTCCCTGCACCAGTCAGTGGAAACTGCCTTTATCTCTGTTTTATTTATTTAGCGATTGATGTATAAATTCAGTACTTGTTGAAAATCCTGTGAATAAAATTATATTAGTTATTGTATAAGTAACAAAAAATGTCCTTACATCCTTACGTGAGTGCTGGGGCAACTAACTAGATAGTGCCATTTCCTCTTTTAGAAGTTACAGTCGTTCAAAGAGTTGAAAAATATTCCTACTATTGCGGAACTCGAAAGTTAATTACCGTTTCCAGAACAGCACACTGCTGGTCCCTATTCTGTGACAGATGAATATAATCAATAGCCGCATATCTTATTTATATGGATTCACTTAATATTTTTCTCTCATTTGATCTGGGTTCATCAAGTGATCTTAGAGTTTCAGTTTTTTCCTTTGGCTCTACAGCCCCAATTTGGGCCTTGGCCTACCTCCATGAAACTCTCCGTTTCACTTCGGTTTACTAGATCTTAGACATTCGGTAGGACTCCTTGGGCGGGTGATCAGCTAGTTGCAAGGCATCTACCTGTACACAAACACAGGAAGACTCACAAATACTCACTCACGAACACTAAACATTCATGCCCTTAGTTGGATTTGAACCCACGATCTCGTCTTCCGATCGAGCGAAGACAGTATATACCTTAGACCGCTCGCTACCTTGACCGGCCTTATTTTCAGGTTATGAGATTAAAATTCCGGGATAAAATATTTAAGTAGGTGACGCCCATATTCTCTTAATTTTTCCTAATTCATAACTCACATTTCTCTTTCGATTTCACATAAGCTCGGTATAATCACAGTACAATAATTGGATAAATAATCAGGTTTAAAAATATATGAACTTATAACTTTGTCCTCTGTTTTGTATGGATGTGAACTTTGGCCTCTCATATTCGAGAGGAACATAGAATTAAGGTTTTGGAAAACTGAATTTTAAAGAGAATATTCTGCCCGAAGAGACACGCAGTAACGTAGTTGGTTGAGGTACTATGCTACCAGCCGGAAGGACGCGGGTTCTAACCCCAATTAGGTCATTGGATTTTTAAATTGACTTAAACTTTCCAGCCACACTATGGCCCTGGGATCGACTCAGCCTCTAACAGGAATGAGTACCAGGAATCTTCATTGAGGGTAGAGAGCGGCCGGGTAGTAATGCTGACAACCTCACCGACATTTGAGAGTCGATTGCATAGAAAATGTGGGAGTCCTGACGTCTTACAACACTATGGGCCTTCACGGCCTGTTACAGGCCTTTAAGAGGGCGGTAGTAACAGGAACCTGATAAAAATACTTAATGAGGAACTTCATAATTTGTACCTCTAGCCAATCAAATCAAGGAAAAATGAGTGGAGCATGGAGCTCCCATGGGAAAGAAGCGAAAGGCGTGTGAATTATTTTGTGAATACTCGAAGGACACAGAGAGCAAGGAAGAAATAAGGGCGAACGAGAGAGTATTAAAATGTATTTAAAAGAAAAGGAATGGCAGGACGTGGACTGGATTCAACAGGCTCAATATAGGGACCAGAGGGAGGCTGTTCTGAACATGTTGCTATACTCTCTGGCTCCATATAAAGACGGGACTCTCTTCAGTGGTTGGATGACTATTGTATCTTCAACAATGTCTATGCTCCTCAGAGCTAATGAATTAGGTTCTGATACGTGTCGATGTATTTAACATATTGAAGATTTCATTCTAATTACATGTTCATGTATTTCTAAAGCTAACTGAACACAAATGTCTCAAAGCCGACCATTACGATGTTAGTGATGTATATTTCAGAACAAGGTTTCGTCAGAATTATTCTGCGTCCTTGTAAATTCTTTTGTGTCCTGTGCGTTGTCTGTCGCAATTTTTCACAGTAAATGAGTCCGACAAGGAAATCTGTTTTTAAATAATTGATTTAATTTGACTACTGTACATGAAGGTCATTATTATATATAGACAGGATATTTCATCATTAAAGGTTGAAATAAGTACGAGGAAAGTTTTGACATTCTTTATGCACTGCTTTGCGGTTTCTACACATTTAACAGAAAATTTTATCCCCCTGTATCTCTTTGTGCTTTCAGGCCATTACGAATATATATTCTCTCCAGTTTTAATGCATTTGAAATGTTCTAGAACGAGATCTGTCCCACTCTCACCGTACAATACAACAATTGCTTGATTCCAGCTGCAGACTCTGCAGCGCCTGCGCAGCCTGGAATGGCCTAAACCCTGAGAAAGCAGACTGGAATCCATTCGGTAGTCGTACATGCTGCGTGTTTCTGTATTGTAAGGTCCTTGAGACGATCTTATTTCATATCCAAGGTATCCTATCAAATTACCGAGGATTTATTGTTTAACATAACCTCTAACAGGATTAGACACTCTTACTCACTCACTCACTCATTCACTCACTCACTCACTCATGGAGTCGAGCCCTTCTAGAGAAGCCGCCAATTGTGCAGCTACTCAAGAACTTCACAGCATTTTTTGGAACCCGAGTGTACATTACCGTGTTCACAAGAGTCCCTATCCTGAGCCAATCCATACCATCCCATCTTGTCAAGACTGAATGGCATATTAACTTAGCTTCAAGAAGCTGAGCTGTTCTTGAGAAGCCGCCAATTGTGCAGCTACTCAAGAACTTCTCAGCATTTTATGGAACCCGAGGGTTTTGTATCGTATTTACAAGAGCCCTCCACTGATCCCTGTCCTGAACTAGATCAATCCATTCCATCCTATTTCTCTAAGATCCATTTTTATATTTTCCATCTACCTACGTCTTGATCTTCCCAGTGGTCTCTTTCCTTCTGGCTTTGGATAAAACTCCGTGGCCTGTAGTCCGCAAGCGAACTATACCCACCAAGCGAAGTCGGCGAAGTTAGTGCCAATTTTTGCGGATAGAGGATGTTGCTTTGTCAGCGCAACGGATCCCCACGGCAGTTAATCTCGGTTTTCAAGACCGGAGCCGTTATTTCCTTGAAATAGCTCATCAGTTATCCTCACGAGGCTAAGTGGATCCCGTTCTAGACCCACTACTTGTCCGGGACCTCTGGATCTGTAGCAAGGAACTCTGACCGCTGTTGGATAGACACTCTAATTCGTGAAATCTGATGAACTCTGTTTCCTCAACTGAATTATAGCAATTGATATTCTTAATTTCCTTCTGGAAACTGTTCTCACTTCTAGCCTGATACACGTATTTATATACCGTATGTCACAGATAAAGTCTGTTTGCTGTCCGTTTAGATGTTCATATGTTTTTCCATCTGCGTTTCCGGTAGTTTTTGTTTCATCGTATATTAGGCCTCTTTAAATACTTTGAAGAAAGTGCTCTTATTAAAGAATCAGTGACAATGCAGGGTAGTTTCTATGCTTTCCTAGAAAACTGTTTGAATAATTGAAGACAGAAATATAGATTCCTTAATAATAATCTAACACGCAGATCGTTTTCAATTTTCCAGTGTCTGTTATCAGGATTTTTGTTACATGGTCCTCACCGGACAGAGTGTGTCAGCGTTTCAGTCATCGGATAACTTAATTTGTCAAAACGTACTATCAAATTTTTCTCAGCCTCTGATACTGTTCTGAAATTGTGACAGATTTCAAATTGTTTGGAGTAAAGAAAAACAATTCAAAATTTTGTTCATTATGCAATTAATAATTGATAAAATAAGGGGAAATTTTAGCACCATTTCAATTCTGTCTTTTATCTTCCGGTATCGTCTCTCAGATCGTAAAAATTAAAATATACGCAATTATAATTTCATGTTATGTTGGAGATGCTCCAAGAGCCTATCAAATAGAGACTTCTCAAAGATGATTAGTAGTCCATCATATAAAACACACCCTTCGGCATTAAACTGACAACATAGCACAAAAACCATCGTTGAATTTTAGTATATCATTGACTGAAATCTGTTAAGGAATTTACAATTATATATAATTTAAATTACTCAAATATTTTAAAATATTTAAGTAAATTTTACAAAATTTTCTTTAGCATTGATGTCTCCTGATGACCAGCTGAGAATACAACATGATCATTAAAGACGAAAAATTTGAAAAGAAAATAAGGCAGTTTTATTTATCTTAATAATTATAGTTTGCATTCTTAAAAGTTGAGAAATTTCTCTGTTAGCTACTGCTAGTTTGTTAGGAAGTAGTATACTGTCTAAACTTAGTTATAATAAAAGCAAGACAGACAGTGAGTATGTCCACGAATCGGTGATTTTATTGCCCTTGAATACTTTCTGCACAAAAGAAATTCTTGGTATCGCACGGGGCTAACCAACTGTGAGACGGACACTGAAACGTAAATTGGGTGGCTAAGTTGAAGTGTGAGAAATTCGTGACTCGGTCACGGAAATCACGAGCCGTTAATAACGTCCTCTCATAGGGACGCTATAAATCATTTCATGTGATGTGAACCCTGAAAATCATATCTGGGGTGCTTCGGAAAGCAGAGGAATTTAGGTGCGGCCATGATGTGAGCGTGCTGAGTGGGGGGAGAGGGATCGAGTCCCAGATCGGTCTATGATCACGCTGTGACATCACATTGCGACACATCGATATGTCTCCAGGCAGTATATTTATTTCATGAGAAATATTTAGTATCCACGCACAAGGTCATTTTAGGCGTTCCTCAAGCAACTACATAAAAAGCTTTGAGGATTCACTTTTTGTTGACTCCCTTATGGAGGCGGTGTCGAATACGCCCACCGTAACCGTGTGAGTCGTAGGAGTCGACGAAAAGGGAACCCAGTGCATGACGGTATATCTGGGCCAACCTATTCCTGGGAGATATACAGTGACCTTGCTATCCTACGAGACCTGGACCTGAGAATGATGTGCTGGCGAGGACCTGCAGCAATTGTAAACTACAGACTCATACTCTCGTCAGAGAAGTTGTTACATAAGGACTGTAAAAGCAAGTATTTAGATGGAAAAAATATGTTGCTTATGTCTCACGGGGCTTGTCGGCAGTCGTAAAGTAACTCTGACTCTGACTCTGACTCTGACTCTGAATATTTATTGAATTTTTAATTATTTCACAAATTTTTTTATAATTTTTCAAATAACCCCCACAAAAATGCGGTATTTTATCCTGTTCCTTTCATTTGTCTAAAGAAAGGCGTACCTAAGATGCCACCGTAGTTGTGAGCCTGTTCTCCCACTAACATTGAAAGGAACTGAAGAATTTACATAAAAATCGGCCCGAATGTCATGTCTCTGGAATTCCCTCGACCCTTGTGTTTTGTAATATCCGTGCATCAGTAATACCAACATGGCGGGGTTACGAACTTTTGAAATTGAGAGACATACTAACTTCTCTTAATATGAGACCTCTACAATTTATGTGATACACTCAGTACGTATTAAAAAAATTTCAACATTAAGAATTTATTATTTGTTTTGAACCAATAAGTAAAGCTATCCCTGTAACAGCCCGTGAAGGCCCATAGGGTTCTGAGACGTCGAAGCTCCCACATTTTGTAGACAATCGGCTCACAGATGGCGGTGAGGTTGTCAGCCTTACGCGCCGGCTGCCCTTTACCCCCAGGAATATTCCTGGTAATCATTTCTATTAGAGGCTGAGTCGACCCCAGGGCCATAGTACGGCTGGAAGGATTAGGTGAATTGAAAAAATCCACCTCATCGGGATTCGATCCCGCGACCCTCCGGCTTGTATCGTAGGGCCTCAACCAACTACGATACAACTATGAATGCAATATGAATTCCTCATCTGTGTGACATTCCTTTACGAACTAACAGACCAAAATATCTGCCTACAAAACTACCCTACATTACCACCCTAGCTGCCACAATATGTCTACTAATTCCAATGCATCATGACAGTTACCATCAACGTCCTCCAGGTAATTATTATCTTTGACGAATTAATTCATTTATTATAATTTCCTGATATTCCGTTTCATAGACTCCAACATTTTCTCGTTCTTTCTTGAATGCAGTCTCCTTCCAAGAATTCCACGTATAAAATTCTGTAAGCACTTTTTATTTCTTATATTCGGGCTATATTGCTCACCAATCTAACCTAAAGCAGAAGAAGCTGAAGTTCCACATCTCGTGAAAATTCAAACTTCTTGAGACCTTGCAATTATCCCTCATTTGTGCTTCAGTAGAGTACGGTATGCTCTCCATCCGCAAGGTAGACTGCTTTGATACAGTCATATATCTGTACTAAAGAATATAAGTTTCTTATAAAAATAATGTCCCTATTTTGCTCAGCAGGAGGAAGGTTTTCTTCTAATTTTCGAGGCACATTTTCCGAACTTCTTTTCGACGAACTCCTCTCTTGAGGGAACAGCCTGATCTTTTGATTTATATCAGTCCCTCGAGGAAAACGTTAGTAATGTTGTGTATCGGGACAGGAGATCTCCTTACTTCATTTCTCAGGTTCATTCATCATCATTCTGTCGATTACTGTACTGCCGTAAACAGCCTGTACACTTAATCAAGAGCTTCTTAAAGTAACGCACTGGAGTATAGGCAACCCAACTGACGTCAATGAAAGTTTGGTGTCCGCTCGCAGGCGATGTTTCTATTTCATTTCACAATTTATATAGCCACCGAAATACAAATTAATTTTGGAGCTTGTAAGTTAAGTACTTTAAATTTTTACTAAAACAGGGTACATAAATTTGTGCCGAGAGATCTCATACATTATTCTGTGTTATGAAAAAAGGCCATGTTAAGAGCGACAGCATAGTTGATGAACAGCCAGCACCATCTATTGCTTGCGAGCAAAAACATCTGTTAAAAATATTTTAACTTAATCGGGATGTGTTATTGGTCTTAGCCATGTTCGTCTGTTACTTGAAACCAGGATTTTCAGAATGGGAAGAAGGTAGCATGAGTGTACGAGTACGTGAAATTATAACCACGAAGAGTATGTTATTATATGCCTCTCGAAAACAAAAACGACGTCTGAAGAAAGCAATACTAAAGATGTACGTGTATTTTCCTTATATTGAAGGTTTGTATTTGAGGGTTCTTCAGAACAGGACTCCGAAGATATCATTTGGGCCCATTAGACAGAAAGGAGGTTTGAGATAACTGCACAATGACTTCCTTTATTTACTTTCTTCAGCCAGTTGGTAGGGTGACAGAGTCAATGAAGACAAAATGGGCAGCTTGTATCACTGATAGAACAGAAGAGAAAATCTTACAGCATTTTAGAGGAAAAACATAGAGAAATTACTTTGGAGACCTGTAAGTATATGAGAGACAATGTTTTCAGCTGAATGCATAGTAATGTAAGAAGCAGAGGTCAACAGTACCACCTTTTGCGACTTATTAACATAGAATGTGGACGGATGTATCAGTGTCTCATGTCGCTGCGACTTGTGCCCTGATAGAAGTCGCTCAACTTGTATCGCAACATGTGCCCTAGTGCGTACAGAGCTTTAAAATTTTGACATGTCCGCTCGAAGTCAGAATTTGGAACTAGGAGAGTCGACCTTTGATAGGGAATATCTCGATAAACAATTCCACGACAAAGAATACACAAACTCAATAGTAAAGAAAATGTTGGGAGCGGTGTTTCTGTGTGGTACGTGCTAAGATGAACTGGTTGACGGTAAGCCACCAGGCGTAAAGTGACTCTGACTGATAATTAGCTCGTCTGAGTGTGAGGTTGTAAGACAGTCGCCCCTGGCGGAGGCGTGAGCACAAAGGCTGAGGAATCCCCATTGCTGGAGACCTTTACGTAAGAAATCCTCGTCAAGACAGCGAAGCAACGTCTAATGAACCCTTGGATAACTGAGAACAGTAGTAAATTACAGTACTAAAGACGTGTAAACTGTGTGAATTAGCGATAATGCTATAATTAATTGTAGCTACGAGTTCTAATTTCCAGAAAATTCAATTACCAGTCCCACTTTATGTCTAGTCATGAAACACCTGACAAATTCCGACACCAGTTGTCACGTGTCCAGTGGCTAGACGCGGGGCATGGATTGGTAATTGGATTTATTGGGCGTTTTAAATTCGCAGCTGCAAGTAATTGTAGCAGTTTAACTAGTTTATAAACTACACAATTCTCTATGGCACGCACTAAGCCTTCTCAGTTTGCTGTATCTTCACAAGCCGTTGCTTGGTGATGGATCCTAAAACAATGAAGTTTCCTTCGTGTTCGACGGCTTCTATCTTCGCTGGCTGGCGAGCCTCGCACTTCCAATCCATGAAGATAACTCATGACCTCCTTCTCCAGACTAACTGTAGGTCGGTCGGTCGGTTATATTGCTGCTGGTCTTCGCCAGCACAGTCATTCCTGGCTTCAGTCTTCTCGAAACCCATGAACAAGGCTTTTCTTCTCTCCTAGACATGTACGTGTTTCGAAACTGGGCCTCCTCTTGGACGAAAAGAGGGGGGAGGGAATCTATCTTTATATGTAGGCTCTACGTTTGTTGCACTGTTTTACTGTGGTTAGATCGATTCCTTATAAGATAATTGGAATATTCAATTGAACTAATCCTTACATCTGCAGCATGATCCTGCGATCGACTCAGCCTCTAACAGAACGAGTACCGGGAATCTTCCTGGGGCGTAATTGGCGGCCGGCGAGTAAGCTTGACAACTTCACCGCCATCTTTTGCCGATTGTCTAGAAAGTGTGGGAGCCCTGATGTCTCACAGCTCCATGGCCCTCCACGACCTCTTGCAGGGATAGCTTTATGTTTAATGGAGGCAAGAAATTCATACAGAATTTTGGTGTGAATCCTCTTGTAAAAGGCCACCTGAAGGCCAAGAATATGAAGACAGGTTTATTAAGATGAACGCAAGAGAAGTGAGTTGTGTGGATGATCGGTTCCTTAGAGCTGTGTACGGCTAACAGTGTTGAACTTCCTTCGTCTAACAACCCAGTGCAGTGCTGAGTGTATGGAAACGGACCACGGTACGGTGTAAGCATGAAGTTATCAGTGTACACAACTCAGCACAGTACCAAGAAGGTGCATGAAGACCTGAGATATAGCTGTACGCAATTTAGCTTCCACACTGGACGGAGCTGAGTGGTCAACTTCACGGTTCAAGCCATAGCCAGCTTAATCCTGAGAGAAACTGTCCCCGCCACCCATTCAATAGGAGGCTGAGCGGGCCTCAGTATCGATTTGAACGTTTTGGAAAATTCCTTATTGCCACTCCCAAGAATTTCACTCCGATTCCTAGTTCCTTCAGCCAGTAGCATCATTGCTTTACTGCCAGAGCTATCCCAGTCCTGATTACGGTGTTGAATATTTTATGAATTGTGCGTAATCTATTTAAGTCGGTAAGGTGTCTTATCCACCATGATTTGTAACAGAGCCCTTCCTATACAATGACCATCTGTGTGGTATAGTGGTCAAAGTTCCTGCCTACAGATCCAGAGGTCCCGGGTTCGATTCTCGGCGCTACCAGATTTTCGGAGAAGTTGTATGTCTGGAACGGGGTCCCCTCAGCCTCGCGAAGTGATTTGAGGAGTTATTTCAAGGAAATAGTGGCTCCGGTCTAGAAAACCGAGATTAACGCCCGTGGGGATCCGTTGCGCTGACCACGTGTCACCCCCTATCCGCAAAAAGTTGGCACTAACTTCGCCGATAAGCGGCGGTCGCTCGGTCGGTACAGTTCGCTTGTAGACTAGAGGACACGGAGTTGTTTTTTTTTTCTTCCTATACAATAAGATGTAGCTTTCTCTGTGTCGAAACTGGGAACTAAGCAAGACTTGTGATAACAAAGAATGTGGTTTAATGTTAGTAAAATTGAGAAAGTATTGACAAAAACTGTTGTTTATTTGAATAAACTGTGCAGTGTTGAGGCGTCACGACCTGTTCACTGAAGCCATTACATGTAAACGCAGTATTCAAAATTACGTGGCAAATGGACTGGATCTTCAGTTAAGGGAATGACATTATTCTTAAATGTTAACGAGTATGTCAAATTAACAATGCCCCACATGTAACATAATATCTCATTCTATCTCTTGCTTCGGATTTATATAATCTATTGTTACTCATAATGTCATAACAGAAGAAACGCAAATACAAATTCGATGAAACCGTGGCATGAAATGGTGGGTAAATTATGTGAATTAAATTGGATCACAATATTAATGAAGATTTGAAGCAGTCATATGATTTCAGTGCTAGCGTACATTCTACTTCGGTCTGATAACACCGCTTAACTTTAAGCTCTATTGCACGAGTTTCGGAGACATTGCACTTTTTCAAATCTCAGTGAGGTGAAATACTCACTGGTCCCTCTCATATTACTAACAGATCATCAGGCTAGTGAGAACTCCTCTGTTTGTTGATAGTGTAGCTTGTATTTGTTGTGCTGTTCTCCGCTATTGTACTGCCTGGCTGGAAGAATATGCTATTAAATTTTGTACTTATGTAAAGAGACAACACAAAATATAATTAATTCTTTAAAACACGGATTCAAGATTTTAACTATATGAATTCTTCTTTTTATTTTAATTGCTTGAAACAATTCAAGGAGAATATACTTCGACAGTGTACCAATAATTAGGCACACCTTCAGGTAATACAAATATTATGATTCTGGACATTATCTATCGCCCTGTTTTATCTCAAAATACCATCCTGTTATATTAAAATAGACAATGTTTTCGAGACTGGATTCTGTCTCTGTCTTCAGATAAATCATAGCCAGTTGGGCCCAACCTACGGATCCTATTTACAACTTCAGGTATATGTAATTCTTCCAAATGTGCTTCCTTGTGATAATACTAGACCTGATGTATGGGGTTGAGATTATAAAATACGGCTACTAGATCTAAGAAGGCCGGGCACGGTAGCCGAGCGGTCTAAGGCATTCACTGTCTTCGCTCGCTTGGAAACCGGGATCGTGGGTTCGAATCCCACTCAGGGCATGGATGTTTAGTTTGTGTGTGTGCGTTTTTCTGTGTTTGTGTACAGGTAGAGGCCTTGAGACGAGGTGATCACCCGCCCAAGGAGTCCTACCGAATGTGTAAGATCAAGAAAAACCGAAGTGAACGGAGAAGTTCATGGAGGTAGGCCTAGGCCCACTGGGGCTGTAGTGCAAAGGAGAAAGAAAAAGATGTAAGAAGAATCGTACCTAACAAAAGAGTGGATAAACAAAAGAACATCTGAAAAAGCAAAAAAACAAAGGTATCCCTGTAACAGGCCGTGGAGGCCCATAGGGTTGTGAGATGTTGAGGTTCCCACATTTTCCAGAAATTTGGCTAATAGATGGCGGCAAGGTTATCAGCTCTACGCACCGGCAGCCTTTACCCCCAAGAATATTCCTGGTACTCATTTCTGTTAGAGGCTGGTCGACTCCAGTGCTATAGTGCGGCTGGAAGGATTAGGTAAATTGAAAAAAATCCAATGACTTCATCGGGACTTTAACCCGCGACCTCCCGGCTTGTAGCATAGTGCTCAACAAGCTACACTACCGCGTGCCGCCATGAACATCTGAAGTAAAATTATTTTATAACACTAATTCAGGAAAGCACAAATGCTGGAAAGAAACCGGGCTCATGTCTTCTTTTGGAAGCACTAGACACCAAATTACAAGAGCTCTAAAATAATTTATGTAGAAAAGTACTGGGATTATTAAAAGCGAAGTAGAAATTTTAGGGGTTTACACAACGAGAAATTTTATAATTCATAAATTTCTACTAGTGTTGTTATTATACTGGGATCGAGACGGTTGATGTGGAACTGACACGTAGTTCAGAAATAGGAGACACGAATTGCTAAATAGTACATCCACTACGTTGATGGGAACTGTCAGAGAGCTATACTCCTTATTTGGGAAAGAGACCTGGACGAACCTGTGGAATCTCGAACCCCGTTACGCTACAAGCATGCCCACATTTGAGCGCAGCAGACTGTGCCGCCAGGAATGATTGACAATGAAAATATAGTCAATATAATTAAATTACAGCGTGTCCAACAGACAGGGAACATGAAACTCCTAACTTACAGGATATCAGCAGACCGTGCATATAAGTGAGATACCATCTCCTTTGTACCTTGCATTAGCACTGTAATTGTCATAGCGTAGGGAGATTTCTCAAGGCTATACAGAGCGCGACGAATTGCCGTTCTTGTATCTTCCTGTGGGTGGATGTGCAAAATGGAAAGTGAACATTCGGCTTCAATGCACGGTCTGAAACAACGGCGCGTGCAGAGCCAGAACAAAGGCAACAAATTAGGGCTAAAAATGTAGGGACATAATATATGTAATATGTATATGTGCTTAACTAATTAAGCACTGCTCCGTGAAGGTGTATGGGGGAGTGGAAGTTTAGAGCCAGACTTTCTTGATCCCGCTACTAACTGGAGGTGAATAGTCAGCTTCACGCCCCAGCCGTTTTGTCCCGGTGAAAGTATCCCCAGTGCCTATTGGAAGGGAGGTTGAGTGGACCTCAGATCCGGTCTGGACGACGAAGAGAAGAGAAAATTCTTAACCTTACCGGGACTCGAACACCAACCCCTCGGTTATCCAGTCCGTAGCCAGATGCTATTCCCACTATGCTAATAATGAATTATAATATTATATAGGTAAATACTGTCTTCGTTCATAATTTTGTTGCGTTTCGGTGTATGCAGAATATCACTTATTAAATTTGTGATTTTTATTTTATCTGTGCATTAAATTTCGGGGAAGTCTCTTGAAATTTTATAATAGGAGTAAGGTCTATACATATAGGACGCGCCATAGCTCAAGCGGTTAGTCGCTGGCTTCCCACTGAGACAGCCCGGGTTCGATCCCGTGTCTGGTCAAGTGGGATTTGTAGTGGACAAAGTGACGCTGGGGCGGGTTTTCTCCGAGTACTTCGGTTTCCCCTACCAAGCTTCATTCCACCAAATTCTCCATCATCATAATCACCCAGGGCAGGTACAATTGGCCAATCAGTGGCCGCCGTGCCGAGTGGACCCAGCTAGACTACACCCTCCAATAAGCGAAAAATATCTATACATATTGTAAATAAATATATACGTTACAGCGCTCTGTGGTAGATAGATGGGTTCAATCTGATCGTATCCTTTTCAATGCGCCAATGTCTTGAAACGCTTTATTTACGCGCTAGGACCTCTGAAATATGAAGAAGGACGCCTGTAGACAAGCAACCCATAGGGTTCCGAAGTAGCAGAAGACGTCGCATTCATAGGACAAGTTGTTTATTTACTAATGAATCAGATGTTACATGATACAGTCCCTGACCATACCCACAGTTTGTTTAGTAGTCTCTTCCTCATTTGTGAGTGGACTGTGGCGGACATGAACACAAGTGCAGACTGCACCGAGACTCTTCTAGTCTGTGGGGAAGCCACCAAGGACACCATTTTCAACTCTAGAACTAGCCATGTATGGGCTCAAGAGAATCCTAACGCGAAGCATATCCGAAGCCACCAACACCGCTTCGCAGTCAATGTGTGGGTATGGATTATCGATGGACATCTAATTGGCCCTCACCTCTTACCTCTGCGACTTACTGGTGATATTTACCTAACATTCCTCCAAGAGACCTTACCCGAGCTGCTAGAAATGGTGTCTTTGGAAGTCCGCCATGAAATGTAGTTCCAGCATTATGGCTCCCCTGCACACTGCACTAATGTCGTCCTTGAGTGTTTGCATGAAACCTTTGGCAATAGATTGACTGGACATGGAGGCGCAATAACCTGACCCCTCGCCCCCCTGACTTAACACCATTGGAATTCTTTCTCTAACCATCCGGGAAATGCCGGAAATCTTTTTCAAATAGTTCAGTATAACATAGCCAGGCGGTGCAGAACATGCAATGAAGTCGGCGGCAGCCATTTTGAGCAACTTTTATGATGTAGAATAGCGATAACATTCCCTAAAGCTTATACATCCTCTCGGAAAATGTTGTGACCTTTAGTGCCAAAAATAAGTGTTTCAAAACATTGGCATATTAAAAACATATGATGAGATTGACCCCATCAATCTACCACAGAGCGTTGTAACATATATTTATTTACATTCTGTATATGTATGTAAGTTTATTCCTACCAAAATTACACTCTTTACATCAAATGAATAAAAAATATTTCTTCTCACGATAATAGAATAAAATATTTTTTTTTACATAGAATTTGGATCCTGACAGCCGTGTTCATTATGAGGACTATCTTCCGGGGTAAAACGTCTTTCATGACATCATTTCACAGAAGATAGAACTCTTCAAATTTGAACATACGTACTCTCCTTACTACACTTCATGCTTTGCGTTATCCCGTTCTTCGCTTGTTACTTTTTATAGTGCCGCCAGCAGCAAAAAAAATATATTTTTTATTAAATAAATAAATACGATGTAATAAAGAAGATGTATGTAATAGCAACGCCATTGTATTTTATTTAGGTATTACTGTGTTCGATACAATGGGTTACCAACTTTACTGCCTGAGGTAACTGATTATGTTACTTAATTTCTGTAGGCAAATTTCAGGTGCCTTGAAAGAGATCAGGACCGTCGTCTTAAAAATCCTCATTTGTTAACCATTCGTAATAATCTTTCTGTGTAATTTGACGCTGTAATAATGTTTGCAGCAGGAACAACAATACTGATTACAATAAGAATAATTTATCATGTTCCTGAATCAAAATAGGAATAGGAAATTACAAATTTTATTTTAAAAGCCAGAAGGTGTTTTGTCTATATTCTTATTATTTTTCAACGAAATATAAAAAATTCTGTGGCTTTAGTCCGCAAGCGAACTATGTCGACCACCGCCGCTTGTCGGCGAAGTTAGTGCCAACGTTAGCGGATAGAGGGTGGTGCGTAGTCAGCGCAAGGAATCACCACGGCCGTTAATTTTCAACGAAATATATGATAACAAATATAATTAACGTGACATGAAGATCAAAATGTAGCAATGCACAAATTTATTCCACTAAAATGAAAAGAACACGCAATACAAATCTCTCAGTAATAAATAAACGTAACTTATGGTTAACAGAAACGCATGTCATATGTTTGATGAAGATGCACACAACCGACAATATAAATCTCTCTCATAGTATTCACACGTGACAGTCCAGAGTGAGTTATAGGAAGCCACCAGCACCGTGGAAAGTGATTTCGGGTTTAGTATGTCCTCCTGCCGTCTTAACGATGGCGCTGAACCCGTTATGCTTGTCTGCAGTGTACTCGACTGTGCGGGTGGCTCCGTCAGGCTGAACCAGGCTGTAGGAGCCCTTCACAACGTCACCATCTCGGGACTCCCATTGGTTCTTGACGTCACCGGTATGGGGGTCGTGCACTGCGTAGTTGAACTTGTAGTGTGCTGGAGCCTGGTTAAAATAATTCAGTTCAGCTCAGTTCTCATTATCACAGCCCAAAGGCCAACTACAAAGTGAACACGAGTAAGAAAAAGAAAGCACAAGCACAAACAATATATGAAAGAAGGGAATTTATATAATTTGAATAAACTAATAATATCAATAACAATAATTCAATTAACGTAAGATAATAAAGGTAAGGTTGTCCCTGTGCTTTACTAATTAAGTAATACTCAACGAAGGTGTATGAGGGACTGGAAGTATAGACCAAGCTTTTGTTGACCTCGACACTAGTTGGAGGTGAGTGTTCACCTTCACGCCCCGGCTGCATTACCCCCGGAGAAAGGGCCTCCGGTACCCATTGGATAGGAGGCCAGGGTGTACCCCAGAACCGGTCTGTACGAGGTGAAGAAGTGAAAATTCTTGCCCCCACTTGGACTCGAACTCCGACCTCTTGGTCATCCAACCCGTACAGTTGACATAAGCCACAGTTATTAAGTAAAAGTGAGAAAGGTAAAATGTATATATATATATATATTTACAATGAATACAATTAATGTTGTAGTGACTAGAAGGACAATCATTAATATAAAGTAGTATAAAATGGTGAAAAATTTCAAATATTAAATATATAATATAATAATAATATTTTTTCTGAAATTATTTACAGAACTGTGCCAGACTGTGAATAATTTAACACCCGGTTGTTGTGGTATACAACCTTTTTCACGTTAGCACTGTTTTTAACATTTTCTTTTCTATCTATAATTAATCATTTATCCTCATCTTACCTTTGTATTTGAGCCTGGATCTATCTTAATATTGCTCTTCAGTAAGAATAAGTGTTTTGCTTCTGCAGCTCATTATCTTTCTATATAATAATTTCTCATTCTTGTTATGTTAATTTCTACATTAAAAATATCTTCTCCAGCAACTCAGCGGTATGAGTTTAGCACTCTTCTTACTTACGTAAAGAGGGCAAATAATTAACCATTGCATAGCCTCATTAAATAACCATTGCCATTAATTAGAGTCTTTCTGAAGAAGCTAATAGTCACGCAGATAGTCAAGAAAATGTCCTCACTTCATGGAATTCGAAGTTTCAATACCATGCTCACAATACCTCAGCGCTAGAACCAATCTTGAGCCAGAAGAATCCTGCGCATACCCCCCCCCCCCCCCCCCCCCCTNGCTGGCCTATTTCTTTGAGGTCCATATTAATTGTGTTTCCTCATTTATCCAAGTGATGATTTCCCTTCAGGTTTTCAGTCTTATGATTTCTTCGATGCTAAACTAAACTTTGTCCCATTCGCCATGTTCAGAAATAGTTAAAGTCTCTTTTAATACTTGATTTAATTGAACACCATGAAATAAGTTATTTGTGGAGACTCAGCGGTTAAGTAGCTGCTAGATGGGGCAATTTTTGAACATATTGTGACATGTAGAACTGTCGCGAGGCAACGACCACGAAACAAACAAATAAGCAACGTCCGTTACTAGGCAAACAGAAAGATAGGAACTGTGTTTTCTGTGTTGTCCGTGCAGCAATATTATATACAGGACAATTATTGAGGAGTGAGGTAACTCAGTGTTAGTCGGTTAAGTCAGTTGATTTGATTTAGTTGGTTGGTGAGTGACTGGATTAGTCAGCCAGTTAGAGCATTTCTGAAGTTCAGTCGTTCTGAGCTTTTGTTGTTAGAAGCTGGTAGTTGAGGCCGGGGACATTTCGGGAACCTGGAGAAGAGGAACGTCCATCGTTGGAAATCGCTACGAAGAAACTGCTAGTGAAGACGTGACTGTTCACGCTAGTGTATGAAGTGCAAGTGTAATAGTGAATTGTAAAGTGTAGTCAAGCCCTGTATCAAGGAGCCTAATAAATTCGATCATCAATCCAAAATCTCTCAATAGTCACACTCATGCATTTTACAATGTTATAAATTTCCATAAGGTAATATTTTGTTACATAAATTTTCTACAATACTTACTTTTCAAACATGAAGCTAATATTAACAGTATGACAATAGGACACACCGTAATATTACAAGGTTTATTGTGACACGGATATTGAAATATCACCACTTTCATTTACGTCGTTCGTGTAATTCTGTCTACTAACAAATTTCCTTCATTTAAAGTACTTTCCTATGTATGTCCTAGTCCATCGGCCCACCACAATCAAAATCGTGCCGAAATCAATTTAAGCCACTTTTTTTTTGCAACAATAGACATTCCGCTACACAACAAATTGTCTTAATTTTTGGAATATCGAAATGTCTTCAGGTTTACAGAGCTTTGCAATCGAGTGGTTAGGATTTCTTCCCTAGACTTTGAGTTATTCTGTGTTAAAGTTTCTGGTGGGAGACCGACTGTGCTGACTAGGGTTGCTGAGAGTTTTCTCGGTCTCTTCCGAGCAATGCAGGGACCGTACCCATAATACGTATTTCTGCATGGATATTTTTAATTCCCTTGTTCTCCAATGCTTCATACTTCAAGCCTGAGCATGTTGCTCTATCCTGCCTGTATATACTTATGGAACAAGTTCCATGTAAATTGTAGTCCCTAACTCGGTTCACTTCCCAAAGTTCCATTTTACACCGTTCTATTCCTCTTCTGTCTTCCTTTGTAAAGCAAGTGTCAAGTAACTTCGAACAAGGCCAAGAGTAACCTTGTTACTTGTTAACCTTGTTAACTGGCCGCCTGTCACTTCTAACACCCACGAATCCACCCCCTTCTTTAAAATTTTTCTTCTGCGCATTCAAGGTTACTCTTGGCCTTGTTTGAAGTTACGTGACACTTGTTTTACATAGTTCAGTATATACTTATTTCTCGCAGTTCCTCCTTAAACTACTCGTATTAAAGAGCTTTAGATGTATCCTGTCTCTGACATCTCAACTTCCACGTGCTACCTTTCGGTAACAAATTATGTTTAATTACTCTTTTCCAAATATGGTCTCCTTACATCAGAGACGTCAGTGCACGAAGCAATGTTCCTCACGAACTGGCGCTCTAAAATCTAAATATGTTTCCACAATTCCAAATGTTCAAAGAACAAATGTCATCTACCTTCTTTCAAATGCTCAATCTCTATTGTGAAACCAGCAAAACCTAAAAGTTATGAATTATACAGTTTTATTCCCAGTTATTTGTTTCATTTCCACTATGGCTTACCCCATAATATTTGAGGTTTTCATGGCGGTGATTATGAAGAACGCCGTTTTCTTGGATGTGGCGCCGTGTAGATATTTTATTAACCGACGTTTCGGAAGAACGTATCACCTCTATCTTTAAGGTATAAATAATCCGCGAGCAATGAACCAGTTCACGCCACGTTCCAGATGACGGTATTCTTCATACCTAACCTCACTTTCAAGAAATATTTTCTCTTAAGGAAGGCGTTGATGGATAATGGGGGCCGTCCAGTATCGTTAGAGACTAAATTTCCAACAAGCACGCGCGTCCAGCACAAGCCTGTATTGTCGTTGTGTCACCTGTATGACATCGCAGACTTTCTCTTACGTAAAGAAATGAAAATTGTAGAGATATATTCCTATTGCACCAGTTGAAGGTCTCGAAATATTTACGATTTATAGCTTCAGCAATTTCACTGGCAGTGTGTTCAAACCGTCTATTTTTTTCTCGGGACTTTTAATTTTCATGCAGTTAAACACGTTCGCATCAGTTTGTTGCTTTGTGTCTCTAAACACGTACCCGACACGTATACAAGGACAGGACAGCAATTTCTGGTAACACAACTTACAAAGCTGTAGGCTCCATAAAACACGAAAATACTCACGTGATAGTCCTCATGTCCGTGCGCGAGAGCTGATGGGTAGAATCCGTGGTGAGCGTACCCTGGATAGGCAGTAACAGCTGCGGCCAGCGCAGTCACAGCAACGACGGAGAGTACCTGAAACACATTCACCATTCGAAATAACTGTTTCCTGTACCTGCAGACGCTGCAGACACAGTGATGCGTTGTCATAGAGGTCTCATTCTCTTGCCTGAACAAGCTAAGGGAGCAGACTTCTAGCGTCCTTCGTGGGTCAACAACCTTCAAGAAGAATGTAACATGAGTAACCGAATAGTATATTTTTATATTCTCATAATTTTTTACAGTAAAATAGTATTATGTTTACTAATAACTGTTTCTCTTAACCATCTATTAAGCAGATATATTCTTACGTATTGAAATATTAATTTTATTCCATGTGAATATACGCATATATATTTTTTCTCGCCCGATTTTAATTGCTGTTTCAATGACAGAAATTTCCACGTTTCGGCAGTTTTTTTTCTGTTTATGTGTTTTTATTTCTTTCCTTCCTTTGTTAATGCTTACTTTATATATTTTTTTTACTGTTGATTAAGCACGTGAATAAGTGAAGTACTGAATTAATACCATAGGTCACAATCGTCCTTAAGGAACTAACAGTCTTTGAACTAGAGAAAAAGCTTTCCGCCTTTTATATAACCCGGAAGTAAATTACCATACCCACAATAGACCACAACTGGTATTCTAAACTGGGTGAATCTACTCCGCATCAACAGATAAAATTTCTTTAAGATCTATTCTAATATTATCGTCCCGTCTAAAACAAAACCCTTCAAAAAGCATCTTCCTTTCAGGTTCTCTGACTCAAAATTTTGAGAGCCTTGCTCATTTCTCTCATGCATGCTAAAATCCCCATTATATAATCCTTCAAGTTTTATAAACCTATTAACGTTGGTGATACACACAAACTGTGTTCCTCTGCACTGTGCATAAATGACAAGAAATTTGTTCACCAGTTCAACTTCAGTTCCTCAAAAGGAACCATGCTCCGAGTAGCTAAACTGGGTACTTTACAATTGCAATGGCACGTGTTGCTTCAATATGCTGCTATAAGCATTGAAAATGAAAATTATAAGAGTATTTATATATATAATTAATTTTATCCCTGCTACATTTTGAACCTTTGTTATAACTCTGGTTGCATAACGAGTATGTAACATCACATGATTATACGGTTCTGCAAACAATGCCCTAAAGTTATCAGTGAGAACTCCTACCTGAAAATCGTACATTTTAAATTTAAAATACGTTTCTTTTTCTGAAGACCTATGCACTGGAAAAATTAAACTGCGAATGCTACTTAAGTGCTCATTACTATGGTCTTATATACTGCTGCACAGGTACAGGACAGAGTGACACGTGAGTATATGTGTTTGTGTTTGTAGGGCTTTCGTATAGGAAACGCTAATTGATACCTGTGGTGGAATGCAGGAAGGGGTACATAACGTTTGGTTGCTTCGGATCATCGAACCATGAACAAGCTTACGTAACAAGTCAGACACACACAAATAGTGATACCCATTGTTTTTATTGGAGAGTAAAAAGAATATAATTATATAGATTATGAAATGTTAGACCGTGGAATTTTTCATATTCTTATATTTCTACAGTAAAATGGGTTTCTCTTTATAACGGACACAATACGAGAAGCAGAAATTAGTTTCCTCCTTATGCAATTTATCTTGCCAAAATAAACGGCGTCTTTAATTATTTTAGTAATATTATTAGGGTCAAACACAGTGGCCTCGCGGTCTAGGGCATGAAGTGTCTTCTCTCGCTCGATAGCTGAAATCGTGGGTTCGGATCCCACTCAAGGTATGGGAGCCTATGTGTGCGTTTATTATATATTTGTGTTGTCCTGTGTAGGTAGAGGCCTTGCGACGGGCTGATCGCTCTTCCAGGGGTTCCTACTCTCTGTGTTACGAAACTGAAAAAGAGGCCAGGGCTCAACAAAGGGCTGTAGAGCCACGGATGAATGAAAACAAAATATTATTAGGATAATCAAGAGAAGAAGGACGAGGTAATATTGCTCATTGGAGATAAATGCTTAAAAATTGTTAATCGGAAAACTGAAGAGAAGAAGCCACTTCGGAGAGAAATTATCTTGTATAGGAGAACGTTAAATGGATGCACAAGACAAAGGATATTGTGTGGCTTAGATGCAAGTTCAACTTAGGGCCAAGTTGAGAGCACTTGTAAACACAGAAATAAAATTTCTTATTCTGTAAATAGCGTAGAATTTCTTGACTAGCTGAGTGACCAATAGCTTTCTGAAAGGGACTCTTCCACATAGTATATTGCTGCGCACTGGTCGCCACTCTTACTCCACTGTATCGCAATTGTTTACTGTTGTCATATTTTAATGTTTCTGTCTTATTTTCCGAGGCAACGTTAAAATTATATAAGATTTGTGGTTTTCACGGCGGTGACTATGAAGAAAGTAGTCTTCTAAGATGTGGCGCCTTGTAGATATTGTGTTAACCGACGTTTCAGATGAACGTATCGCCTCCATCTTCAGGGTCGAAGAAAATAGAAGAAATCCCAGAAAACCGTTTTCTTCAACGTTAAAATTATTTAGATTTTGTATAGAAAATTTGTGTTTAATTAATATTATATTAAAAGATTTTTAAAGGTACATATTGATCCATCTGATAGGCTTGGAGAGAATGAAAATAGCAACAGTCCTAAGCTGTTCTGAGCCGCAAGAACGTTTGTGCCTACTCTGTTTTCTCTACCGGCGATACAGAATGTAACTCCGAATATTAGGTTCCACCTTGTAAGTAAGTAACTACATGAAGCATGTGAAAATATTATTCTTTCAACTAGTGACGAAATTCACGACCATTTATACTATGTGCAGTAGAGAGCACTACTGGGCCTTACCCAGAGCAACCTTCAACCAGTATTTCTGATTCAGTTCATTATAATGTTCTCACATAAGACCACTTCTCCCAAATGGCTCCTTTCCTTTACGCTGGCTATAATTTTTACTAATTTATCTCCCCCATAATGGCTACATGTCTAGCGCATCGCATCTCCCTTCATTCCTTCATCCTAATGATATTGTCACGTGTTGGGTGTGTCACGCGACAAATAACTTCACGCCTTATTTGATATAGCAAATTTATTGCGCATTCGCTCTTACAATCACACAAATTACAATCTGACAATTACTGCCATCGGCAGTATCACAAATACTACACTGCAAATGCCAGAATACAACTGCTGGCTAACTCGTTATTCTCCGCTGGCTAGATTGAGAACTCAGAACTGACTGCTGGCTAACTCGGAACTGACTATGAATAGTCAGGGTCAGAGTCAGAGTCAGAGTCAGAGTCACATTGCGACTGACGGTCAGTCAGTCTTGGTATCGAGCCTCAGTTGGGGCTCATGACCAGATATTAATTATTATCGTTTGACAGTTACGGTCTTGTTTCTGTGGGGCGCCTTCTCTGACGAGAGGACGGGTCTGTCTTTTGTATATGCTGCTGGCCCTTGCCAGCGCAGTCTTTCTCGGGTCAGAGTCCCTTGGGACTCGCGACCATATTTTACTGTCTCAGAATTGAGACTTGAAAGAGAGAGAGAGAGGCACGCGCACACATACACACACATACACACTTAATCTTCAGAAGGAACGTCAATACTTATTCGGAAACTACCATCACAATAGGTGTTCTGATTGCAAAATTACATACACACATAATGCCTGGAATACACAATGTACACAATATTCAAATTTTCACAATCACAGCAGCCTTCCTGGTATTACAACTTTTAAAGTGGTTAAAAAATTTAACTTACCTGGACTTAAATATATTTAATAGACACGGACAAATAGAAATGGAAATATGTAGAAAACCCACAACGACAGACATAACAATAAATAATAAATCATGCCACCCTGAAGAACAAAAATTGCCAGCATATAAAAATTCATCTTTATTCTTCATATTTCTTATCTAGAGTGAAGAAAAAAATATGGTTAGAGAATTTTCATGTTTGAGACTAATTTGAACGAAATACATAAAGCATATATATAAATTGGGTTAACCGTCACACAACGAATATACTCGCTTTTAATGTTTTACAATTAGACTTTTTATTTCGGTCTTAGAAGACCATCATCAGGCAATTTATATACGAGTAAGTTTACTCATTGCAATACCGACGTAAGAGAGAGACGTCTAATTTTGCGGACTTCAATATGGATTTCATTAAAACACATTTCTTTAATTAGCATAACTACTTATGTTTTTTTTTTCCTTGGTACTACAGCCCCAGTGGGCCTAGGCCTACCTCCATGAACTTCTCCGTTCATTTCGGTTTTTTTAGATCTTATACGTTCAGTAGGACTCCTTGGGCGGGTGATCAGCTCGTCGCAAGGCCTCTACCTGTACACAAACACAGAAAAACGCACACACACAACCTAAACATCCATACTCTGAGTGGGATTCGAACCCACGATCCCGGTTTCCAAGCGAGCGAAGATAGTACATGCCTTAGACCGCTAGGCTACCGTGATCGGCTAAGTATTTATGTGGATGTATCAAACTCAGGTCTGCTATTCTAATTATGTATCTTCTAATATTTTTCTAGGCGTCGTTGAAGTCAACAGATAGGTGGCGTAAATTACCACTTCTGTCTTCCGACGAAAGCAAGGGTGACACCAACAACTGACATACCATCCTCTTTAAAATATCTGAAGAAAAAGGTAAGGTTAAAATTCTAGATATAGATGGAAGGATAATATTGAAAAAAATCTAAAAGGAACAAGATATGAACGTTTTGTCTGAATTCATCTGGCTAAAAATAGGAATATGCCGCGCCATAGCTCAAGCAGTTAGTCGCTGGCTTCCCACCGCGGCGGCCCGGGTTCGATCCCGGGTCTGGTCAAGTGGCTTTGTGGTGGACTTAGTGGTGTTGGGACGGGTTTTCACTGAGTACTTCGGTTTCCCCTGCCAATCTTCATTCAACCAAATTCTCCAACATAATCACCCGGGGCAGGCTACAATAGGTCAATCAGTGGGCGCCGTGCCGAGTGGACCCAGTTGGACTCCACCCCCCAATAAGCGAATTTAATTTTAAGATAGGAACCCGAGACAGGCGTTTTCATACTCGTAAGCTAATGGACTTTCTGGTTCCTTAAATATTCAGGAATTTCTTGACCAGCTGAAGTACTGTTAGCTCCTTAAGAGGGGCTCTGCTGACGGAGTGAGTAGTACGCAATGTATGACTAGTAATTTATGTCTTGCGCTGAAATCAATAATGACAATACCCAACAGATATTTACTGTAAACAAGTACAACAAGAGGTTATTTCCACCAATTTCTTATTCCGTACTGGAAACAGAAATAACAGATTTGTGTACCACTCAACGTAAGGTTTCGAGTCTTTTCTTGGACCAATTTTGCCGGTTTTTATTTTTCAACTTTAAAATAATACTTTTAACATCAACAGATCTATGTATGATTTTAGGTTTTTACAGCGATGGTTCTGAAAGTTGTCTTCTCAGCAAATTTGGCCTCACAAGTATTTGTGTCTCTACTTTACGTGTTGCAGCCGGCTTAACATCGTTCACACCACGTATGATTAACAGCCGACTAAAATGATATTTTGTCGGTCACGGTAGCCGAGCAGTCTAAGGCATGCACTGTCTTCGCTCGCTCGGAAGCCGGGATGGTGGGTTCGAATCCCACTCAGGACATGGATGTTTGTGTGCGTTTTTCTGTGTTTGTCTACAGGTAGAGGCCTTGCGGCGAGCTGCTCACCCGCCCAAGGAGTCCTACCGAATATGTAAGATCTAGAAAAACCGAAGTTAACGGAGTTCATGGAGGTAGTAGGCCTAGGCCCACTGAGGCTGTAGTGCCAAGGGGAAAAAATGATATTTTAGACCATCAGAAATATTGTGGTACTCCATATTGTCGCTAAAAATATCTCTCAGGCCAGTATGTTCTCCTGTAATTAATTTAAATTAAATATAATAAGGAATTGAACAAAAAGGCATAACATTAATATTTGTGTCTATTTTAAACCGAGGTTTCAAGACGTATGGATGGTATTGATATATTTCTCAGAATTGAGCGTTCGGACAATGACGGCTAAGGACACACCAAATATAAGAAAACATTGTGAGCTCTACATTTCTTACTTTGGTGAGTGGGCCCTACAAATATTTTGAATGGGGAATGTTCTCTTGTACGTTCAGTCTCTTGTCCGTCATGGTTGTAAATAAATACGCAAAAACACAAAATATATCAAAATATCAGAACAACGTGACCGAACTTGCGGTTTCCTAGAAAAAGTTGGAACTTAAGGTGTGTATTTGACATTTAGGTAAACTAAAATCTTTGTAAAACCTACACGGGCTGTTAAGCATCAAACTGGATGAGAGAGTTAGTAAATACGGTGGACACGAAACGTCTGCTTAAATTGAGATGTAGATCAGGAGCATTCGCACTGAATTTCTGACGAAAATGTTATCCTTTTGAGACATACAATCCGGTAAATACCTGAAACATTTGTGCATATGTGAGATGCGTTATCATATGAGTTGATCTCTAGGTAAATTGAAAAACAAGTAACCTTGTAATTTTTTTCAAAAGACTTGCCATGAAGGCTTCACTGCAACTTTCTTTCAGTGACCAGTGGACCGCAAAGACAATTGAATTAGATCTGTATTTCATGCAGGAGACTTCATGTAACATCACGAGAAGAGATTATTTGGGAGCCCGGGGTGTACTATCCCACAACGAAGATAAAGCGAGACAAGAAGTTACAGAACTAGCCGACACGATCTCCGCATTGTTCCATTGGGAACACACCGAGCCTCATTTAACTGTGCCAACGGTGAGATATTCTGATATTGCATTATAAACATGTGCTGGTTTCAGTAGTCATCTCGCAGTATGTAAGAATTGAGGTTTTCACGGCGGTGACTATGAAGAAAACAGTCTTCTGGGATGTGGCACCGTGTAGATGTGGTGTTAAAAGGTGTTTCGGAGGAACGTATCGACTCCATCTTCAGGGTAGAAGGAAAAATAGGAAATCCTCAAGCGAAGAGACAGTGACTTGCATACTTGCACCGGTTCTCACTGTCTCTTCGCTTGAGGATTTCCTATTTTTCCTTCTACCTTGAAGATTGAGGCGATAAGTTCCTCCGAAACGCCGGTTAACACAACATCTACACGGTGCCACATCCCAGAAGACTGCTTTCTTCATCTCGCAGTATGTTCGTTGGAGGATAGCAGAAGGGAGGATAATATGAAAATAGAACTTGAAAGAAATAGGATGCGAGGGTGTTGACTGGATTCATCTGAATTGTGATAGAGACCAATGCTGTGCTCTAGGGAGAACTGTAATAATATTTGCGTTTCATAAAATGTTCTGATTCTTTGCCAGCTGAGGAACTGTTAGTGTCTCAAGAAATTGACTGCTCAATGGAGTTCGTTCTTCAGTCTTTATTTAACCAATATATATATATAATTCAATAAATAATGTGAGAACAAAATATTGTAATTTTGAAGTGAACTAGTAAGGAGACTTGGCACCATGGTAGGTGATCTCGGGTTTGGTGTGGCCTCCGGCCTTCTTGACTACCGCGATGAAGCCGTTGTGCTTGTCGGCGGTGTACTCCACGACGCGGGTGGAGCCATCAGATTCCTTGAGGCTGTAGGACCCCTTCACGAAGTCGCCGTCCCTGGTTTCCCATTGGTTCTTCACGTCACCACTGTGAGGGTCATACACGGCGTACTCAAACCTATACTTGGGGTGCGCCTAGAACAAACACGTGCGTCACACTAAGGGGTAAGTGTTGGCAAACAGACCAGAACTTTAACATTTCACTGGTATAAGTTTTTCAATAGGACATAAGTTATGAGATACTCGAGAACAGACTTGTTTATTTTATGACGTAAGCAAGTTGATTTTGGCTTGACCAGTATCCGTCCGTTAACACTTACATTTTGGACCTCTTCCTTAACACCAGCGGATAGATGTTCGTATCCGCCATGTCCATAGTACCCGGGGTATGCAATCACAGTGGCGACACAGGCTACCACGATGCAAACAACAACCTGCAAATCATTATTAAAGATATCAACCTTGACCCAAGCTTTTCCGGCTTTTAGTTATGCCGTCTGCAACACTTATCCACCATTACCAACTTACGAAGAATTTAAGAATACCGTCTTCTGGGATGTCGTGTCGTGTAGATATTATGTTAACCGACGTTTCGGAGGAATGTATTGCCTCAATTTTCAGGGTATAAGAAATCCGCGAGCAATGAACCAGCGTGAGCAGATGTATGTCTGCCCTGAAAATGGAGACGATACGTTCCTCCGAAACGTCAGTTAATAAAATATCTACACGGCGCCACATCCCAGAAGACGACATTCTTCATAGCCACCGCCGTGAAAACATCAAATTTTACTTAGGAAGAATTAATTAAGTCCAATATAGGAAATATTTTCTGATACCTTCAAAGTAAAATTAATCATTGTTGATTTGGAGTGGAATAATCTGGCTCAAGATAAGCTTCTGTGACGGGCTTTTGAACTCAGAAATTAATTTCTGGTTACAAAAACACAAAATTTCATGGCCCTCTGAGCTACTGTGAGCCTTTAAAATATTCTGCTCCTGTAGTTACTTAGCTAACCAGTCAGAAAGTAGAGTAGCCTAGTTTTTAAAGGTCCCTGGTTCGATCCGGGGAAACCCCGATATTATTAAACGTAAAAATTAATTAATGTATTTCTGTGAATGTAATGGCAATCAGTAAACTGAAGAGGGGATTAGTGACAAATTTTCGCAAGCTGATGCACACTGGCTATACCTTCAATAACTGATAATGTCCGCCATTTAGACTGTGTGTTCCCGGACTGCGACAATTTAGTTTTGTCGGTGACGGCTAAGGGAGTGCATTTCATGAATGTAGCGCAAGTAGCCTTGGACTTTGGAACTTTTACGAAGTGTCAATGTTTTGGTTACACTCATGTCCTTCCTGCTTAATATCTGGTTAAAATGGCCCTCCTGCAGAATTGGTTACTGAATTGTCCTTAAATCTGACTTTCAGAGACACTGTTGTATTCTAGAATGACTGTTTAGGCTGGGGCCACAAGAGCGTACAAAATGCGTCCGTTGTAACTCACGCCGTGACATCCATTGTAGAAATAAACAAGAGAGGCGAATGCTACGGTTTCTTCTGGCTTCATTGCAGACAAAAAACTACGCACCGCATTTTGCAACTGTGTGGTGTCCTCAGCAACGTCCGTCATAAAGTACGTTCCTTGCAACGGACGTACTTCGTGCGCTCGTGTGACCCCAGCCTTAGTCTTACTGAAGTCATGGCATATATGTCTGAGGCCACATGAAATTTAGAGAATATTTATTCAACTGTCTTGTTCATGCAACGATATGAAAGTGTGCGGGTTACTTCACAGTTCACAGGGCCGTGTGGTAATGACCTTATTTTGGGGGAGAGATTTGTCGCAATGTGCTTTCGAAAAATTATAGTCCTCTGTGCATGAGTAGGGCGAAACTACCTCTTTAAGCCAAAATTTTCACATTAGCCGAAAGCGTAGTTCCAGTCATTCTGAATCTCGGCGCTAGATAGAAAATAGTTGTTAGTTTCACGCCCAGGCCGATTTACTCCCGGGAAAAGGACGACCTGTGCCCAGATCCGGTCTGCAAGCTGTGGAGGGGATACTAATCCCTTTGTCCATCCTCAAATGGAAGCCTGATTGAGTCCACACTCTGTGACCACACTGACTCAGGTCTCGTGCAGGTGTTAAATACATTACAAGAATTATTCTGAGTCGTTTTCCATTATTACTGCATATGTATTTAACTGTTATTTATTTCTTGGTCACAACTAATATAATTGTCATAAAATTTCCATATGTTTAACTAATTAAGCGCTATTCCATGAAGGAATATATGTGATTTGATGTATAGATCAACATTTTTCTTGACCTCGGCACTAGTTGGAGGTGGTCAGCTTCAAGCTCCGATCACCTTATCCCCGGGAAAGAGTCCCCGTTACCCATTGAATAGAAGGCTGGGTGGAACCCAGAGCCGGTCTTTACAAATTAGAGAAAAGCAAATTCTTGACCCTACAGAGGCTCGAACTCCGACACCTGAGCCATCCAGCCCGTATCAAGCGCTGTACCGGCTTCTAACAAAGTACTTAAAGCGAGTGATAATGTTATACGAAGACTTACCTGAAGGCCCTGCATTGTTGGGTGAGAATCAGCTTTGTAATGATGCCTCGGAGATGAGGAGGTGTGAATGGTATTGTTTGCCCAGCCGCTCTTCCTTTTATA
Source organism: Cryptotermes secundus (assembly GCF_002891405.2). Classification (NCBI taxonomy): domain Eukaryota; kingdom Metazoa; phylum Arthropoda; class Insecta; order Blattodea; family Kalotermitidae; genus Cryptotermes; species Cryptotermes secundus. The sequence goes on from NW_019720585.1 coordinate 378,900, forward strand.
TACTGAGATTGTTTTAATTACGGTGGTATCCGTGACGCCAGAGCTTGGCACCAGCGCTGTGGAAACTGTTCTGTACGCCCCATATGCTACAGTTGTGAGGCGTAGGAAGTGATGCTGGAATTCAGGAAAGAAGGCCAGAGGATCGGAAGTCGACATCAAATGGTCAGTCTTGTGTATTTATCGAACCATAAATTTAATTGTGTGTGGTATTACGTAAATGTGTAATACAGAGGAATAACATCAGATTATGTAAAGCAATTATTGTGTTTCTGGACATTATCTAGCCCCCTGTTTATATCTAAAGACGCAACGTTTCGGAAACTCGAGATAGAGACTAGCCCTAACGATTGGGCCCAAATGAGTAGGTTTTACCTGAAGACGGAGACAGAATCAAGTCTCTGAAGTGCTGTATTTTGAAATATAAATAGGACGATGGGTAATGTCCACAAATATAATATTTTTATTAATGCACCATCGTCACAGGAGCCGGGATAGCTCAGTCGATATAGTGACTGGCTACGGACTGGACAACAGAGCGGTCGGAGTTCGAGTTACGGTAGGGTCAAGAATTATCTCTTCTCCACTTCTTTCAGACTAGTTCAGACCGACTCTGGGGTTCACCCAACTTACTATCCAATGAGTAGCGGGGGTAAAGCGGCAGAGGCCTGAAGCTGACCACTCACCTCTACCTAGTGCCGAGGTCAAGAAAATGTAGATATATACATCCACTCCCCCATACACATTCATTGCGTAGTGCTTAATTAATTAAACACAGGGACAAATTCACCCTTTTTTTTTACTATCGTCACAAACTTTTTGACTTGATTTTTTTTTTGGCACTACAGACCCAGTGGGCCTAGGCCTACCTCCATGAACTTCTCCGTTCACCTCGGTTTTTCTAGATCTTACATATTCGGTAGGACTCCTTGGGCGGGTGATCAGCTCGTCGCAAGGCCTCTACTTGTACACAAACACAAAAAAATGCACACACACGAACTAAACATTCATGCCTTTAGTGGGATTCGAACCCACGATCCCGGTTCCCAAGCGAGCGAAGACAGTACATGCCTTAGACCTCTCGGCTACCGTGACCGGCGTTTGACCTATTGCAAAGCAAATTTTACCTAATTAAAGCTACTTACATTCTTGATTATTGCTGGTAAATCGGTGTTTACTTTAAGAATATTTCGGAAGTTGCTGAGATTTATGTAGACTAAAGTTTAAATTGGCCGGTCACGGTAGACGAGCGGTCTAAGGCATGTACAGTCTTCGCTCCGTTGGAAACCGGGATCGTGATTTCAAATCCCACTCAGGGTATGGATGTTTAGTTTGTGTGTTTGTGCGTTTTTTTGTGTTTGTGCGTTTTTTTGTGTTTGTGTACAGGTAGAGGCCTTGCGACCAACTGATCACCCGCCCAAGGAGTCCTACTGAATGTGTAAGATCTAGAAAAACCGAAGTGAATGGAGAAGTTCATGGAGGTAGGCCTAGGCCCACTAGGGCTGTAGTGCCAAAGGAAAAAAAATTAAATTAATTTATGCAAAATATTTTTAATGTTAATTAAAAATCACGTATTCTTCGTTGTGTGCCGATCACAGTGGCCGCGCCGTCTGAGGCATGAACTGTCTTCGTTCGCTCGAAAGCGGTGATCGCGGGTTCGAATCCCACTCAATGCATGATGTTTGTGTGTGCGTTTATTCTGTGTTTGTATCGTCCTGCGTGTAGCCAGCGGCGTTGCAATTGACTGATCACTCGTCTAAGGTAGGTCACACACCGCCATGTATCAAGACATGAAGCAGTCAAGACAAGATGTCTGCGACGTCAGTATCATGACTCAGACTGGTGTGCGGCGGTTTTCATAATCTCATTCATTTCAACTGTGCTCCTTTCTTTGCGTCATGTCGCAGACATCGTGTCTTGACTGTTATATATCTTGACGCATGACGGTGTGCGGCCTACCTAAGAGTCCTACTGATTGTGTAAAAGAAAAGCTTAGGAAACTGCAGAAGAGGCCTGGCCCCAACATAGGGCTGTAGAGCCGTTCCCCGTTGTATACGTTTACTGTTTAAAAACACACTGTGGCCCAGATGTCATTAAAGTTGAAATATTCTTCCGTATCGCCAGATATGCTCGGATTTGGAATCGTATTGCAGCCTTATGAATAGTGTATTGAACCTGGAAGATCTCATTTCGTACATGTGTTTTTTTTTTTTTGTAAATTAAATGAGTAATAATAAAATATATAATGTATTTTAGTGCACAATTTGCTAACCAGACAATAAATTTTGGCTCACCTGTATTATCAGAACGATAGAATTTAAAAGAACACAAAATAGCAATCATGAATATTGTAATTGAAGAAAACGGGGAATAGCTTATTTTGAAAATATTCTCTGGTATAATTAATATTGCAGATCAATCAATATAACCATTCAAATTTCTCTAATTTCCTAATTCTTCTACAAGAAACAAGCTAAATTTTTGCATTTTATATAGTGATTAATTTAAATGCACGCTTTATTTTGGATCCTGAGCGACACAACACCTGCAGTTAATGCTTATTTGATTTTACAGTTTATTTATGAACAATATTATATTATATATTACTATAGTGTAAAGACTGTTGTAGTAATTATAGAGATGTTTATTTCAGATTAGGCAGAAAAGCCGATATATTAGTGTGAGCTGTATAGATCCATAATGACCGAAATGTTATTTCTTCACTTTTTTTAAGTCAGAAATTTGTGGTGTCACACTAGCAGTTTTATTGTAACGAAGGACGAACTGCGTACGTGTGACTCTCCTATTAATACCATGCAACCACATAATTTTCATGAAAATCTGTATGAACATCATACCAGGAGAGACTCTCACATTCTTGTAATTTTTAACCTTTTGGTTTCAGTGGCATTATCATGATGTCCTTGAATGTTCTGGTCTCGCAATTTGGCCAGGAACCCAAAGCATTAAATTGATATTCATGTAATTTACAAGTAGTGGTTTCGAACGTAGAGGGTGTTAGATTTCAGTGAGGCATAGGACGATAATTAATGGTGGATAAGTAGGAATTTATAAAGAAGTTGACGTGGCATACATCAAAGTATGACCAAAACATTCCCTCGTGGAAAGCAGATAATATAAATAAAAGACTACCACGAAATATGGCGAACCTTATCGACATTCAAATTTTGTTTGTTCCCTCTTGACTGCAGTTTAGGGTTTTACAGTTTACACCAGTCTGTTCAGTACCGATATACAGGGGAGTGCATGTGAATGTAGAGCTGGTGGCTCGAAGTTCTTACGTAAGTGAGTCTCCTCTAACAGAAATGAGTACCTGGAATCTTCCTGGGGGTAAAGAGCGGGCGACGCGTAAGGCTGACAACCTCACTGCCATCTGTGAGCCGATTGTCTAGGGAGAGTGTGGGAGCCTCTACGTCTCACAACCCTATGGGCCTCCACGGCCTATTACTCGTACAGGGATGCACTCTCGGTGATGTAATGTATGATGTGTTATGGTGAAAATGGGGAGTAAATGTAGCAAGGAATTTTTCTTTTAAATGAAAACGTGGTATAGGTCTGAAATGAAAACTGCTATCGAAGCCATAAGGTGTAAGTTATTGTCGTAGTGTTTCAGTGAACACCACGCCATTAAGACATTTTGGGGAGTGGAAGTACTGCTCCATGCATCTTAATTTCGGCAATAAATGAAGGAGAATGCCTAGTATTACTACCCGACCTTTTGTTTCGGGCAAAATAGCCAACGTTACTCCGGGTGGGTGCCAAGGTCACGGTAGTTGCTATGCAGGAGGGATGTATCTCTTGTCCACCCCGGAATCGAACACCAATTGTTTGGTCATTCAATCAGTAATCTAGTCTGACCGTGATGTATGATGATGTAGGTATATAAGCTATTATCTGAAGTCCTTGAACTAAAGAAGATTTCTGTCTTCTGGTATAGTGCCATGTAGTCCACTGAAAGTCAATAGATTTTTCGGAGGAACATGTTGCCTTCATCTTCAGGGTCCAAAATAGAGAGATCAAGAAATCGGTTTGCGAGCAGGTGGCAAACAGAGCTCAACCATGAAGATGGAGCAGAGATGTTCCTCCGAAACGTCGGAAGACATTCAACAGAAATGTTCGCAATCACCGCTGTAAGAACCTCAGATCTTTGAACTCATGTCACTTAGGTAGAAAGTCAGAACTTCCAGAGCAGACATTCAAACTGCAGGGAGTGACGTCAGGGCCCACTGGCGGGGTGGATGGCGCCTGGTAAGCGCCCCTTCCCAAGGTAACATGGCCAGTAGATGTGACTCCCTAACCACGATAGGAAATCTGTCTAAAGGAAAGAAACCAATCTGGGAGACGATGACAATGGTGAAATACGTTTCTAACAGTGATATGATAATATACTTGTGATAATGTAAATTGACATTAGATTGAAAATCTACCACTGAATTGTTCTCGGTAATCTGCCTAAGAAGTAATTAGTCGACATGGCCAACAATTGAATTGTCTTCATAATTCTTCGTAACACTTATAAGCAGGAAGTAAATTATTACCGAATGGTAGAAATATTTCTTGTAATGACAATAAACTGGCATTGAGCTATATTTTAAGGAGGGCATTGAACTATCTTCTGAAATGTCTACCACGCAAAGAACTTCAAGTACACGTACGTAAAATAAAAAAGACTAAAATATCCCTCTAACAGGCAGTAGAGGGCCTTAGGTTTCTGAGACATTAATGTTCCCACATTTTCTAGACATCATCATCATCATCATCATCATCAGTAATCTGTCAAGACGACAGGTCCACAGTCTCTTCCAAAACAATTCCTCCACTTAATGCGATCTAGAGCTGACGACAGAGGATACTACCATTTTCTAGACAATCGGCATACAAATGGCGGTGAGATTGTAAGGCTCACTCGCGCGACCGCCCTTTACTCCCAGGAAGATTCCTGATACTCCTGGTCTCTGTTAGAGGCTGAGTCGACCCCAAGGCCATAGTGCGGCTATAAGGATTAGGTCAACTAAGAAATCCAGTAACCTAATTGGGAATGGAACCCGCGGTCTTCCAACTTGTATCGTAGTGCCTCAAGGCACAAGCACGTGCCACAGGAATCTGTAGTTGAGTCTGTCTGAAATGTGTTCCTGAACAAACGATGGGTAAGTCTCAGTGAGTTTCCAGTTTAGAAAATTGACAGAGACATCTACTTCACTTAAGCTTGCTGCGGTTATCCTCAGTGCGTCTAGTCGAAAGCAGAGTTCGTATTTTACAAATAAATTCTTGGGCGAACTTCTGACTCCCACTTCTTTTCAAAATTCTCAGTGTTTTCAGATCCCAGCAAGCAATACCTGTGAATTAACATGCTGTTTCGATTTTATATTATTAGGCTATTTCTAAATTATCAAAATTATTTTAATGCAATAAAACATATGTCCAAATTGCTTCGAGTATCAGTTCACTCACTCATGGAGCTTAGCCCTTCTTGAGAAGACGCCAATTGTGTAGCTACTCAAGAACTTCCCAGCATTTTATGGAAGCCGAAGGTTAATTACCGTGTACACAAGAACCCTCCAGTTGTCCCTATCCTGAATCAGATAAATCCAGTCCATAAAATCCCAACCTATCTCTCTGAGATTCATTTTAATATTTTTCACCCACCTACGCCTTGGTCTTCCCAGTGGTCTCCTTCCTGCTGGCTTTCCCACCAATATCCTATGTGCATTCCTTTTCTTCCTCATGCGTGCTACATGCCCTCCCCACTTCATCCTCCTTGACTTGATCATTTTAATTATACTGTGAGAAGAGTACAAGTTTTTGAGTCTCAAGTAAATAGTTTAATTACAACTACAGGGTGTGTCTGTAGCATATTTCAGTTGTTAAATACAGTCGGTGTTCCTCAACTTATGTTTGAATGGCGAAAAGAATTCTCGCAAGAAATACGTGTAGTAGCTAGATATTATCAAGATGAGATATCGTGGTTTAAGTGATGTGTTACAGACACGTCTATGTATATTTTCAGTGACGTAATATCGCGTTCTGGTGAATTCAAAAACTTGATGTTCGGAAATGCCGAGAAGCTTTCTCTCCTGGGATTTTATGGCTTTATCATCTCTTTTGTGATGGGAGAGAACCACAGCTATGCCCATGCCCCCAGGCTGTACTTTGAAACATGTGTCATTAATCTATTTGTAGTTTTATCCCACACAACTCCCCAAGTTGATATGGTCTCCACAAGCTATTAATTCCATGGAACAGAGGTTTTATTGACATGGTTGTAGCAACTCAACAGTCGAAACATTCATCGTCTCAGTGGAAACAGAAATGTTTACAGCTGTCCGCCAGTTGACTCCGCCTGAGCCAAATGAAAATTGTGCCTACTTTCAAACCCTATCTTTTGGCCGTCCATTTCAGAATTGTTCCCCAACAAATGTTTAGATCTGTTAAGTGATTTTCTTTCTTAATATTTCCGACAATAATTTTGTATTCTATTGTCATCTGTTCCATGCTCGCTTCATGCACAACCCAAGGCAAACTTCTTGCTTTTTTATCCTAATAATAACTTGTGAATGTTACAAATTTTGAGTCTCCCAATCTGTACTTTTCTCAAGCACCTTCTATTCAGGTACTCTCGGTCTGTTAGCTTCATTACATGAAGTGAGAGACGCCGATAAAGCAGCACATATACTTGTAGTCTGTGTGACATAAGAGCACTCTTCAGTCACATCAAAATTTAAACACAATTCTCAAGTTATAATGCTTTATGATATTTTAATGGATTTGATCAACACGTTATCAGACAGAAACTCTGTAAACACGTTCCAAGACGCAACAATAGAAGAAGCCGTGCTTTCTGTAGATCCGACCAACGCACCAATAGACTGGCTGGGTAGCGATCACGTGATATGCGTTTACTGTAGATCCATGTCCGTTCCGCTTCTATACAGGTAAGTGACAGAATTCGTTCAGGAGAGTTACGAGTGACGAGTATTAGTAGCGGCAGAGGCACGCGAACAATCAAGCAAGTCAGTTCTCGGTAGGAGATAGCCACGGGAATTTCGTAGTTGAAGAATAATTAGAAGTCAGACTGTGAAGACTTAACGTGTGATTTGAAGACATTATTTATGTGCAATATTTGGAGTGTGTAATTCAGTGAGACTGATATATGTGTTATAAATCCATGAATAATAAAGCAGTTAGACCGAAGAGATTATTGTGGGGTGATTGTAAATTGTGTAAAGGAACAATAGTGTAACAATTAATTGTAGTTACGACCTTAGGTGGTCAATAAATTCGTTTACTACTTGTAACCCCGTCTTTAATTACCCATACACGTGCAGGGTGGTACGCGCGACGAAAACGACGGGTTCTAATTCGGATGATTGGATTTATTAGCACCTTGGTTACAATCTCTCCTAATCACATTTAATACAGGGTTATCGTCGATTTACACAATTTACAGTTTACCGTTGCACACGCACTAGGATTCTGTTTCTACTAGTGATCTCCTAACAACGGTTCTCAACACTGAAACTAGCACTACAAATCACTCCAAATGTTTCATATGAATAAAGTTTTCTAGTCACACGCCCCTATTCTTCACACGACGAATTGTCCATGGCCATCCTCCACCGAGAACTCAGAACTCAGAACTTTGTCACTGTCACTTGGAAACTCAGAACTTCCTTGGTCAAGACAAATTCAAAGTCACATTGGACTGACGGTCAGTCAGTTAGCAAGTATTGGTATCTAGCCTCATCTGGGGCTTCAGATATTTATTACTGTTTGGCAGTTAAGGACTTGTTATTGTGGGGCGCCTTCTCTGATGAGAGGACAGGTCTGTAATTTGTACATGCTGCTGGTCTTGTCAGCACAGTCCGAGCACCTGGGGACTTTCCACCACATTTTACTGGCCCAGATTTTGGACTTCCCTTTTCGTCGCCTCCTACGAATCGCAGGAGTATTCGACCCCGCCTCCACACGTGTGAATCCTGTCCAACAGTTTCACTGTTTCTTATATAGGTGCGGCACGGACCACTCGCAGAAAACATATCAACTGCTCAGCAACGGATATCATGTATTCTTGTCGGGCGTGTCTGCCTATGCATTGCCTAACAATGAATGCCCTATTGTTGCGCACTCGTTGCTGTGATATATGTTTACCGGTCTGTTACATAGCAACGCTTTGAGCAAATCCGTTACAATATTCTAGATGATATATAAACTGGAATCTTAGGCTGAATACATTTTAGAGACCACGCTTCATAGGTAACTTTTCTCAGACCCCTCCCCCAAATTCTACTTATTCTGAAATGTCAGGTATAATATTTGTCACATTTCAAGTTTGACATTATACCTGTATGTCATCATCATCAATATTTTACATAAATAAATCAGTTGATGTGTTAATTAAGACTAAGATTTTTGAGCTGGTATAGAAGAGTTTTCTTCTTAACCTATTTCTTCAACGGAAGGTCAAGCGCCGTGCTATACCTAAGGCACGCCAGCTTCCCATCGCGGCGGCCCGGGTTCATTCCCAGGTTAGTTCATTTGGGATTTGTGGTGGACAAAGTGGCACTGGGTCAGGTTTTCTCTGAGTACTTTGGTTTCCGTGTCAGTTATCATTCCACCGACTGCTCCACATTCAACATCCAACATTCGGTGTTGGTACATAGGTCAATTATTGGCCGACGTACCAAGCGGACTCAGTATCATCGTAACCCTAGAAACTAAAAGTCTCGTGGAATATCAGATATTTAAAGAAATATTTATTGTTTTCCGGTTTTATTCAGGGAATTTCAGGTATCATTCGAGTTTTACGCCTAAAGGTACTTTTAATTTAACTAATTTTTCTACAGATAATGTTTAAGTCAGATTTAATGCAGTATAAAATATTTGAAGAGTGCAAATAAGATTATGACAGTATAATGAGATGCTGGGATCAAATTTTGTATTAAGGGCATAATTTTCTTCCACACACGATGTATCCAAGAGTTTTTAAGATCTTCAAATTCTCTTTTAAATTTCCAGCGTTGCCGTTTATATCATGTATTGAGATTCTGCCCACGAAGCTGAAAAGTGAATAAAAGAGAAAGTTCGAGGGCCTTTCAAATGCGTCGACGAAAATTTGATGCAGAATACAAATAAAATAAAAATTCACAAAGGCGAAGTGAAAATGGAAAGCTCAATTTTCTCTCTCTCTCTCTCTCTCTGATTAGCAGCAGTTCTGCCAACATATTTAGTTGCTTCATACGTGGCGTTTCATAAGCTTCTGTTATAACTTACATGGAGCAGAGCCTTTCTTGGAACAAATATTCGCTCAGTCGCTCAAGATTTAGTGCCTTGTTCACAGGAACTTATGATATCCTCACTGGTTTCAATACTGAACAGATGAACACTGTCCACGCTAAGATAAGCCTGACATTGCCGTAAAGTTTATATAATTTATTAACTATGGAACAAATTAACAGCCTAACATGTTTCTACATTTGTTAGTCACATAAAAATACAATATGAGACAGGTCAATGTGATTCACAGGCATGATAAAATATAAAATGTTTTATTCCATCAATCAAATAGCAGCCATATTTACATTCTTATTCAATATATTTGCAGGTAACTCCATACCCGGGCCCCTTTCTCCATTTGTAAGATTTAAACTTTATGTTCAGTAATAGAAAATAAATTAGCCTGACTTAAACGAAAAAATACATAGTTTAATTTATTATTTAATCATATTTTAAAAGACAAGTTCAGGATATTTTGGAAATAATATTTTTAAGTTTAATGCACACAATTTTTCTAATGCAAACACATTACTTTTGTATACTTACATGTGCAGTAGCAACAAGTGCCAAATTTAAATTACGAAATCCTTAGACCTTAAATCTAAAAGAATAAAACTTTACACTAATGAGATACATAAACATTTTATGTGTAATTAATAATGACCCCCTAGTTCACTCTTTTTCTGGGGGTGGTGAGCGTGTCCCACCCGCTTGACTACAGCGTTAAAACCGTTGTGCTTGTCAGCAGTGTACTCGACAGTTCGGATGGTTCCATCTGCGTCCAGAACGCTGTAGGAACCCTTGACAACGTCGCCATCTCTCGTCTCCCATTGGTTCTTGACGTCACCGGTGTGGGGATCGTGTACGGCGTAGTTGAAATTATATTTCGGGTGAGCCTAGAGCAACAATAGCACAAAGATCGAATCCAATTGTATTTAGAGGGATCGCTCAAATTGTAAGTAATGAATCTTGTGCAATATTCATTCACTCATCAACGGAACTACAGCCCTTTGTTGGGCAACGGCCTCTTTTTCTGTTTCGTAAGCTTCTTACACAGTCGGTAGGACTCCTCGGGCGAGTATAAATTCGTTGCAAGGACTCTACCTGCACACAGAACAGCACAAACACGAAACAAATGCACATCCATGCCTTGAGTAGGTTTCGAACCCACGATCCTAGCGTTCGGGCGAACGAAGGCCGTTCATGCCTTAGATGGCGCTGCCGCTGTGTTCGACTCTTGTGCAGTTTACTGGAGGAGAAGTAAAAGAAATGACTTACGTGTTGGAGATTAAAAGGATGGGAAACGAGTGGTTGTGTAGGAAGGGTGCAGAAAGGAAAATAGACATGCATAATAAAATAAAGGACTTAAGTATTCATTTTTAAAAATGTAGTTTGGAGCCTTGGGCATCTGAAAAAAATCGTGCGTTTATGAGGAAGTGTAACAGGCTGAAATAGATGCTGGCTGAATATAACAAGATGAATGAAGATGCACGAAACTTAGAATGACGTCATTTAATGCTCGATGTACACATTTCTGGTTCTCATTAGCCTTCTTTCTTTAATCTGAGAAAATAAAACAGACTCAGTGGTCTAAGGCATGTACTGTCTTCGCTCGCTCGGAAACCGGGATCGTGGGTTTGAATCCCACTCAGGGCATGGATGTTTAGTTTGTGTGTGTGCGTTTTTCTGTGTTTGTGTACAGGTAGAGGCCTTGCGACAAGCTGATCACCCGCCCAAGGAGTCCTACCGAATGTCTAAGATCTAGAAGAACCAAAGTGAACGGAGAAGTTCATGGAGGTAGGCCTAGGCCCACTGGGGATGTAGTGCAAAGGAAAAAATAAAGCAGGCTCATTAAATCACATGGCTGTCTGTGTATATTCCCATCGTTGTTAGGCAACGACTCGATAAATATGTTCCCGCGCCAACAGATAAACATGCAATAATAGAATAAATTTTTTATCCGTAGTTTTCTATTCGATCCATGTCCGATCAAAGGAAAGTAGGCGATTGGTTCTTCCCAGCAGACTGAGAGATGAGAGCGAATGAATGAGTGAGTGAGAGTGAGAGCCAGTTAACCCACTCCCCGGTAGATGGAGTGTAACCCCTCTTCCAGTCGAAGAGGAGGCCCCGTTTCAAAATATGTAAAAGTTTGGAAGGAACAGAAATAGGATCGTGAGCCCCCTAAGATGTCAGAAAGCAAGAATGACTGTGCTGTCGAGGGAGATAAGTAATATACTACTCTTGCATTATTTACTAAATTCTGTCTGGCATTCTACATCTTGTAGCAGCCTTCGAGGATGTGTACATGAGATAAGATAAGTATCTCAGATGTATTCCCAGAGAGAGGATACAGCAGTTTTCTGTGAGAACATTTCTTAATAACCTGCTGAAAAATTCTTATAGGAAAAAGGAGATAATTTTCCGTCAATGGATAGAAAGACATCAAGTAGTCGTGGGTTTCGACAAAATGTTGCGTGAATTACTTATGGAAGGTAATTAATTCCGTGTAAATTTAAAATATGTTCGAACTGTAATTCATAACCTCTTTCTCACATTTCTAGTCTTATCATTACTCTTATTTGATTTAGGTTTGGAGTAACTACAGAGTACTTGAAGTAAAATTTTATGATGTTACTTCAAAATCTTGCATTGTCCTCATCATAACTACACACGAATTAACAAATAATGCAATATGTAAGTATGTTCCTCTCTTCAAACCAAATTTCGCATGCCTAACTATATTTGTTCGTTAATTATTTTCAGTGTCTTTGAGAACTAAAATTTTTCGTGGAGGCCTTTTTTTATTTTTGGCATTATAAATTCTGCATGTTTTTTTCCAAGATTTATTCCTATGCACAGTTTAGGATCCTAAAATAAGTGTTGCTTGTAACTATCCCACAGGCTAGTTTTTGAGCTCGCTATGTTCTTATTACTGACTCTGAGAACTTGAACATTATGATATTGGGCGCCCTTTAATAGCATTGCTTCGTTGTGTGGTTTTGTGAAAATCGTACAGATAATTCAAATGTTGAAGTGGTGGATACAAGGCTTACATAGAGACACTCACACACAATGTATGTAATGGGACCAAGATAAAATGTTCTCATGGGACTATTTCCTTGCCTCTTGAGGAAGGAAACAAATTAATAAGTTATATTCAAATAATATGATTCAAATGAAATTTCATAACTTTAACAGCTATAATAAAACAATATAAAAAATCTACTATAATGATGTATTAATGGAGTGATTGTCTTTTCGGGCATTGGAAGACGGATAATGTTTAGTTATTTAATCTTTGTACATTAAATAAATTTATTCTGCTATGTTAATTGTCAAAGCACTAAGAGTCCTTGGATCCATATGAACCTATACACACAAAATGAGTTCTAAAGTACTCCTTCCTTCTCTCAGACATATTCGTAGCATGCTGGAGATATCCAGGTCACAATCTTCTTAATTCCCACATTGAATCAATTATGTAACTATTCCTAAGAGGTGCTATTCTGCTATTTGAGCTCACGTGATAGTCCACTGCTTCTTTGACGAGTTTGATTCCATGGTTGCCGACATGGCCATCGTAGCCGCCTTGCAACGGATAGGACTGGACTGCCACAAGCGCTGCGAGCGCCAGCGCAACAGAAGCTGCGTCCTGCAGAGAACATAGACACGTACACGTCTGTCGGTTAGACTTCAGACCGAAAAGTAAACTTGGTAGTGAACTGTATGTGCTGGGTTAGAGATCACTTCAAAGACTGAGAACAGTGGCTCAGCGGTAACTCCGAAAAAATCAAGATATAAATTAAGTATTGAAATCTACTAGAAAGAAGGTGGCTAACCTGCTGCTTGCCACTTTCCAGTTTCGGACTTTGTAATAATGACTCTTCTTGCATGATTATATTAGGGATTCCATAATGTCGGTGAAAGAAACCTGTTCAGTATTATTTCGACAATGAAAATATACAATTTTTTAAGTCAACGCAATAATACATTATTTATTTATGTAGCACGCACTATGTGTTTCGACTTCAAACGGGTCATCTTCAGGCTTTGCAAATTTCCTACACACCATTATCGAACTGTGTGGGAAACTTGCAACACATGCAGATGACCCGATTGAGATCGAAACATGTAGTGCGTGTTATATAAATAAATTAATTAATTATGTAATTATTGTTGTTTTGACGGTAAAAATTGTATATGTTCATTGTATATAGCAAGAGAATGAAATCTTTAAATATAATATTTTTGACAGTTACATAAAATGTGCCTTTTCTATAATGCAAATTTTACTACTCCAAGGAAATATGCACGCTTAACCAAAACCAGCTGATGACTGATACTGTTGATATAAACTTAATGCCGATATGTGTGGTATATTTGTATGAAAATATTTACCACTTGATAAGTGTCTCTTTGTTAATACTTGAGAAGGAGTTGGACTAATACCCACGGTAGGGCCGCACCATAGCTCAAGTGATTAGTCGCTGGCTTCCCACCGCGGCGGCCCGTGTTCGATCTAGTCAAGTGGGATTTGTGGTGGACAAAGTGGCGCTGGGCAGGTTTTCTCCGAGTACTTCGGTTTCCCCTGCCAATCTTCATTCCACCAATTGCTCCACAATCACCCTCACCTATCATCTGGGGCTGGTACAATAGGCCAGAAGTGGCCGCAGTACAAGGGACTTAGCCCCACCCCACTAGCAATAAAAATACTCACGGTACTTCGGCTGCAGAGGAATCTGTTTGTAAATGAAAGAATGGAGCATTTTTGGAAAACCGAAAACCCAATTACTTTGAGAAGACCTAGCCCCAGTGTCACTGTTGCCACCGCATCCCCAAGAAGACTGACCTGAGAGTGAACCCGAATCCCAACTGAAGACTGACCGCCCGAGGTATATTCGTACGTACTTCTAGTCGCAAAAACCATAAAGAGGAATTGGTGTTAGCGATGTTTACAATTTATTAACGAAGTTATGTAATCTTTAAACTTAATTAACTCGAAAAATTCGAGATTGGCAGAGATAATTCCATTCTTGTCACGTCGAAAATCTGTAACTTCATAAGCTGGGTGACGGACAGTTTTGTAGATGTTTGACTCATAGAATTCTGTGTGGTAGTATGAAAATATCTTGGAAGATTAATGTATCGTACATTTAGAAAATTAAATAATTAAAACAAAACTATCTATTAGTTTTGTGAGACCTCTTCCCAAAATTTACGACGGATATGCCACATAACCAATTCAGATCAAATTTTACATGTCACGACTACATTACAATTTTTTGAACGTGTTAAGCTGAATTTTATTTTAAAGGCCTTTCTGTTTACAAGGGAAAGCTGAACTCTTACATATTACTTGTGAGTTATTTTGTGTCTTTTGATAAAACCTGATACACAACATTTCCAACATATGTGTATAATCATTAGTAACTTTCATTAAATTTACTACATTTTGAGAACCACTCTCTTAACTTTCCACAAGAACCTTTATCTTTATCTCTACAATCGTTAAACAGAATATGACGAAACTTTGTACATGAAGTTTCCACGTATACTAGCACTGATATTTGCAAAATTCTCCTTAAGTGATATTAAAAATATCTGCAACACTGTCTATATAGTGAATGTTATTGTCCAGGCAAAGGTTACAGCCATCACGGTGCAGTTTAACTGAAGTTAGGCAACGCTGCAGCTCTGTTTTACTGTTTGCTGGAATCTCTCTGGTGTGCACGTACCTGGAATTTAAACATGGGGTTCTGCGAGACGTGGGTCCGTTGTGAAGATCTTGCCTCTGTGGATGCTTATGATCGTGTGACGGAGACACGAGTTTCTTTTATACTGGGTATTTATCTCAAGTTACATATGTTACCATCTGAACTCGATGGAACAAGTTGTAGCAGAGCTTTGTTACGATACAGTGAATATTTACACTTCTCTAAGCATCGGTGCATACATATGTAAGTAATGGTGCTTAGAGAAAGCACCAAATGCACAGGACATAAAAACACGTTTTTTCAAGCTTATAAGCAACAGTGCACCATTAATGGAACTCACATTGCCATGCAATGCAAACGAGGTAACTTGGAGGAGACATAAGGATGGAAGCCATAGAATAGACACAGTGGTTAAAACGGATTTCTTGATGTTGGTACAGATAGATCTCGAGTCACAATGACTATATAAGACATAAAGCAACCAAGAAAACTATGTAGAGGAGAGTCCTTATTGAAAAGAAGCTGGTCAATATATTCCCCTATTCTTGTAGGAGGAACCAAAATGAGCCTTGCCGTATTCAGAATAACTCGCCAGTGGTCATGAGTTCATCCCCGTTTCTTTCTCTAACGTAGCTACAAGCCGGAAGGTCACGGGTTCAAGTCCCGATGAGGTCATTGGATTTTTTCAGTTGACCTAATCCTTCCAGCCGCACTATGGCCCTGGGATCGGCTCAGCCTCTAACAGAAATGAGTACCAGGAATCTTCCTGGGGGTAAAGCGCGGCCGGCGCGTAAGGCTGACAACCTTACCGCCATCTTTGAGCCGATTGTCTACAAAATGTGGGACCCTCAACGTCTCACAACCCTATGGGCCTTCACGGCCTCTTACAGGGCTAGCTTTACTTTTTACTTTTATATTTTAATATTACCTCCCATCTACGATAGGGTCTTCAAAATTCTCTATTCCTTGCAGGTTTTCGACAATATTTTTATTGACTTAGAGGTCTCATATATTAGCCTACTTTCCTTATTTTCAAAAGAATAAAAGTAAGCTTATGAGATCCCAATGCTGTCTGTGTTTGTGTGTTTGTACCCTCCGAACAACATTTGAATGCCTGCACCAATCTTTATTGAACTTGCTATTATATCATAACGACGGTCAGTTATCCGCGCAGTCTAAGGCATGAACTGTCTTCGCTCGCTCGAACGCTGGGATCGTGGTTTCAAATCCCACTTAAGACTTAAGGCATGGATGTTTATCTTCGTTTGTTCTGTGTTTAGGTAGAGGCCTTGCTATGAACTGATCACTCGTCCAACTAGTCTTACCGTCTGTGAAAAATAATTTTGTTTGCCTGGGCCTAGGCCTACCTCCATGAACTTCTCCGTTCACTTCGGTTTTTCTAGATCTTACACATACGATAGGACTCCTTGGGCGAGTGATCAGCTCATCGCAAGGCCTCTACCTGTAGACAAACGCAGAAAAACGCACACAAACATCCATGCCATGAGTGGGATTCGAACCCACGATCCCGGCTTCCGAGCGAGCGAAGACAGTGCATGCCTTAGACCGCTAGGCTACCGTGACCGGCTTTGAAAAATGATTACGGAAGTGAATAAGAGGCCAAGGCCCTGAATGAGTTAGAAAAGCACCTGAACCCATCTAATCGTTTGATTTATAAACCCCTCCCATCAGTAATACCAGGAAAACAGACTTTCAAAGCAAAACCTTAATATTGCTTGATCACCTGCACCAATGTTCATGAAACTGTGTAAGGAAATCAAGATACCTTAGTCCATCTCAGCGGCAAACATACGTTGCTAATCCCTTTGATCAGTAACACCAACAATACATTCTAATTGTTGCTGTAATTGCCGTAATATTACCAATCATCACAGAACTTGGTACGAATATTCTGCCACCTCAACCCGTTTTAACGGCGTACATCATAATTCCTTTTCAATAGTAAATCCAAAATTACATCCATTCAAATTGCTGAGGTAAAACCTTAATATTGCTTGAAGGCCTGTACAAATCTTCATGAAACTTCGTGTTTGTTCTGTTGTGTCACAAGCGCCATCCACCGTTGGAGCCCCAAAAATCATTATTCTATCCCACGCGGTCACCAGTTTGTTGTGGTCCACCCTTGCAACCATTTTATTATGTCGCAGCGGGGATGAGGCACCCCAATTTCTTAATATAATTACAAAGCTCTCAGAAATTTGTTGTGCCGCCCAGTTGCGATATATAAATTCTTATTATATCTCGCCTCTGCCAACCAGTTTCATTGTGGCATCCGACGGCCATCATCAGAATTTAGAATATCCCACATCATTGCCATCATTCAAATGTCTGTGGATAGGCCTACCCCGTCCAGTGAACTAACTATTACGAATACCCTAATAAACACTCAACACGTTATAACAAAAACAAATATAATCAAAGCAACATGTACACAGATACAAGCCTTTTAACATATACAATCTGACATTAATTGCTTACTACTCACTGCCCATAATCTACTAAACCTACATAACACAAACCCAAACCCAAATTTTATATCCTACAAACAGTAAACCGAAGTAATCCTATAACAACAATGAACTAAATTCATACCCTAACCATCATTCTTTAACCAATATTTATATTGTCACGTAACCTGGTAAAGCGACAAGTAGTTAATGGGTTCCGAATTAGGTGAAGCTCTTTATTGGACAAGTTCTTCACAATTGCAATTGCTCAAAAATAACGTCTTCCACACAAGGCCACCTGTCTAGTCTGTTGTCTTCTGGTTCTTACCTGAGCTGGTTTCTTCTGCTCTCAGCTCTGCTCCGTTCACCTCTGATCCGAGTTTTGACCTCCGCTCTGGTCTCCTCTGATCTGACATGTTCTCAAAGTCAAAGTCACATTGCGGCTGAAGGTCAGTCAGTCAGTCAGTCAGTCTTGGTGTCGAGCCCAATCTGGGGCTTATGATCACATATTTATTGCTGTTTGACAGTTACGGTCTTGTTATTTTGGGACGCCCTTTCTGACTTGTTCTAAGTTCTCCTCTGGTATCTTATCTTCTATAGTCGGACGGACTAGAAAACACCTTCTTGAAGGGTTCCATTTCACGTGTTTGCTAGTGTAGTCTTTACTGCAGGAACCGCCCTAGTTCTGGCTTTCATTTTCATGGTAACGCCTTTTAATGTATGCGCTCTCTCGAAAACGTGTTTTAACAAGCCGTTGTCTAACAATGGACACCCGCTCTTACTTAATATATTCCAGCTTTTAGGCGGCACATCATAATATCTTAACAATAACCCAAAGTTCGTAAGCTAACCATAGGTTAGTGATCCTATTCCATCTCTTAAGACCAATAAACCATATATTTTGTCGTAACACTCAATCAACGAGTCAAAGTTGGTATTTTCAATAAGCAAATAGTGAATCAAATGTTGCGCCCTAACAGTCAAACAATGGATGAAACAATAAATCAAGTTTCGTATCCATATGTCCTTCTAGCATTTAAATGGTTGAAACGTGTCCTAACTTTAGCGCCTATGGACTCAATGAAACGAGGAAGTACTGATTCATGAACGCCCAGCGGTAGGAACAAGTAACTGAACTGCCAGTTCGATGAATGTGTCCTATTGATTTCGGTCTCAAGGTTGTACCAGGTTTTGCGGAAGGAGACAAGAGCTAAGGAAGTCAGGAAGTTAATGCTAGAAGTATTTTTTTGCAGTCCGGGCAACAGCAAGGCTCTCTCTGTGTTCTCCACGCACAAAGAGCAAATTCTGGTAAGGTGATAATTTCGGTCTGTACATATAAATATCAACATTCCCGGCCGAGTATCGAACACTGGGTGCTTAAAATGGCAATCATAAAGAGAGATTATCAGGTCTCTTGATACGTCGTGTTTTGTAAGAGCTTGAATGGATCGGAGCTGGTTAATAAGCAGTAGGTTTAAATGAGACTCATTGTTCGATACAGTTCAGGACCTCGGTTTCTTACTGCGATGAGTATCACGTTCTGATACTGGAGCTATGCTTTCTGCCTGCTTCATGCTGGTTTCTTTCTTGCTTTCTTTCTTTCCTTCTTATTCTTCGATCATTAAGTTGGTTGCGACATGTTCCTCCGAAACGTCGGTAGACTTTCAACGGATTACACGACATTCTATAGCAGTACCAGATCGAAATTTGTTTCTGAAGGAGATTAAAAGGAGACTGAATTCCAGCAGCGCTCAGTACTATTCAAGAAAAAAACTTTTTTTTTCTCTCTCATCTACTGTCTAAAAACGTAGAAATTAGAATATAAAATCTTTAATTTTGTCTGTACTTTTTATGGGTATGAAACTTGATCTCTCTCATTAAGGGAACATCACAGACTGAGGGTGTTTTAGAAAGGGTTGGCCTCTCCCAGGAGGGGTGAATTGACGGGAGAGTGGAGAAAACTGCATAACGACGAGCTTCATAACTTATAATCTTAGCCAAGCAAAATAGAATGATCAAGTCAAGATGGACGATATGGGCAGGGCATGTACCATGAATGGAGGATAAGAAGAATGCATGTATCATTTTGGTAGGAAAGCCAGAAGGAGAAAGACCACCAGGAAAACCTAGTCGTATGTGGAAGGATATTATTAAAATGGATCTTAGAGAGATAGGATAGGGTATTACTGAATTGACAGATTTGGTTCAGGTTGTGGGCCATTGGAGTCCTCTTGTAAACAAGGTAATGAAACTTCAGACACCATAAAATGACGGAAATTCTTCAGTAGCTCAGAGACTGAAGACTTCTCGAAGAAAGTTCAGCTCCATGTAATTAATTACACTGCAATGTATCCTAGGAGACGGAAATTTTCGTTGATTCATTGTCCCATAATATTCTGAGATGCTGATTGTTATGTGCCGATCCCAGTGGCCGTGCAGTCTAAAGCATGTTCTGTCTTCGCTACCTCGAAAACAGGGATCATAAGCTCGAATCCCAATGAATGCATGGATTTCTGTGGGTTATTCTGTTTTTGTGTTGTTTTGTGTGCAGGTAGAGGCCCTGCGAAGGGCCAATTACTCGTCCAAGGAGCCCACACTCTGTGCAAATATATTACAAAACTGAAGAAGAGGCCGAGGTAACAAAAGGCTGTAGAGCCAATAATGAATGAATGAATTAATTAATTAATTAATTAATGGTTCTTATGTGTCATTTAAACTTTTTGCCTAATACAAACCACCTATGCAGACGTGGGAGCCAGGCTGCCAACCCAGTTCTGACTCAGGACGACTTTTTTACGAAAAAGATGAAATTTAGAACAGTGATTGTTAGTCAGTGGCTTAACTGGTTGAACACTGCTTTTAATATAGGAGTTGGCTTGGTTAATTCCTCAGTTTTTCATTCAAGCTGTAGCTATAGTGAACCTCTCCCTAAGCGTCCAAATGTTATTAAGAAACCTGTACAAAGATGCTAGTTGCAAAGCTTTAAGACCTATAATTTAATAGTATTTTTTTATTGCTAGTGGGGTGTGACTAAGTCCCTTGTACTGCGGCCAATTCTGGCCTATTGTACCAGCCCCAGATGATATGTGAGAGTGACTGTGGATCAGTTAGTGGAAATAAGATTGGCAGGGGAAACCCAAGTACTCGGAGAAAACCTGCCCAAACGCCACTTTGTCCACCACAAATCCCACTTGACCAGACCAGGGATCGAACCCGGGCCGCCGCGGTGGGAAGCGGCCTTTAATAGTAATTATTTCTAGAACTATTTCTTCTCTCTTCTTGCTCCAACTTTGGATCACAGGGCTGATTTCTCAGTTTCATAATCATTTTTACAGGCAGTAGGACTCCTTGGACGGGGGATCAGCTCGTTACAAGACCCCTATCTAAGCACAGGAAAACATGAACACAGAATAAAAGCATATACATACCAAACATGCATATTTTTTTTTGTGGGATTCGAACCCACGATCCCGGCTTGCGAGCGAGCGAAGACAGTACATGCCTTAGACCTCTCGGCTGCCGTGACCGGCTGACCAGTCGGTAAAGCGCCCGTAACAACTGGAGAATAACTCCGCGTGGTATAAGAATGCAACTTCTGAAAATGTGTCATATTTTTACCGGGTATCTTTCCCCAAGGTTCGATTCGAAGGCGGTTTCTAAATTCATTAAGTTTCTTTGGTATCAAGTGGGAAGGTTAATAACGTGGTTTAATGAGTCAGCCATTATCAGAGACCTTCACAGGGTCATAACTGTGCAATTGCGGAAATGTCACTCAACAGCCGCACGAGTGGATATCGAAGGGTCGTATTCGCTTCCTGCAATCTGAACATAAAGAAATGACGTATCAGAAAATGTCTTATTCTGTTTCGTGACCAGTTTCCCTTTCTAGACACTGTCAGTGGTCTACCGAGTCAGGATGAACCATTAACACTTCTTCGTTAGTCATTTACTAGCCACAGAACAAATGGTCACTTAAGTACATGCCCGGAGCATATATATAGTGATATGTTGTCCTACATAACCACAAGTGAGAGAAAGCGCTTTCTCAGTGGTCATTCTTACTCTCAGTGACGTCATACCATACATGGCAACATTGTGAGAAAGTTAGATAATTGTTCTGTGAAAATGTGTAAACTTTTATATCTCTATTGCTCACGAAAAACAATGTATAGAAGTGTGACATACCTTTAGAAAATGTTACAAGGGCATAGAACCACTTTCTCTGCAAGACATGGTCCTCATTGTGTGGCACACTTGTTTCTTATTATAATCTGAAATAAAATTCGCTCCAGTTGTTCAGTTTAAAGAAAGTAAACTAAAGGCATGAAGCAATGCTCTTTGTGAGAAAAGAAGACTGGGTAATAAAGAATTTCCCGCCTTTTAAGGAAACCGAAACTCCGTTACCTTGCACACAAAAGCAGAAATCTGGCTCATATCCCGAGCCGAATAAACCAGTCAACTTCTTCACACGGTATTTTATGTAAGGTAAACGTCATTAATATCTTCTCATGTGCAATTGTATCTCGCAAACATTCTGTTCACTTCAAGTTTCCGATTTTTCATGTGCACATTTCTCATTTCCTTCATGCGTTTCATACGCAAGTTGAGGAGTTCGGCAGTCTCCGTCTTTTTGATTTCATCAGAATAATGATGCATGAAAAATTGATTAATTAATTCACTCATTCATCAATGGCGCTACAGCCCTTTGTTGGGCCCTGATCTTTTCTCCAGTTATATATTCTTTTTTTTTTTACACAGACGGTAGGACTCCTTGGACTAGGGATCAGCTCGTCGCAAAGCCGCTACTTACACAGAGGACAACACAAACACAATAAACGCACAGACAGACATCCATACCTTGAGTGGGCATGAAAAAATAGGACTCCAAATTTTCAAGCTTTTCATCCTGTGACTTTCTCCAGCCTCCTGTTACGTCTTCCATCTATGCCCAAGCATTTTCATCAACACTCCGTTCTCTGCCGCCTTAATCCTTTGTAGGGTCGCTAATACACGTATATAGACCATATTAATACCATTTAATATGCTATATTATTTAAAAGTAGAGTCCCTGAGTTTAAGTAATTAAGTAATACGCCATGAAGGGATGTGTGGGAGTGGATTTATAGATCAACGTATTCTTTACCTCGCCACTAGTTGAAGGGTAGTGACCAGTTTTATGCCCCGACGGCTTCACCCCGGGGAAATCCCCCGCTACGTATTGTATGGGTGACTGGTTGGGGCCTGGGCCGGTTTGGAGAATATGGAAAAGAGAAAAATCTTGTCTGCACGGAGACTTGAAATTCGGCCCATTATCCTCCAACCCGTAGCTCGTACCTATACAGACTGCGCTTTCCGGATTCCCTATATATATAGGTTAGCTCTATCTAAGGTACCAAACCGAATAGATGACTTCCCCCTCTCACCTTAGGACGGAAACATCCAGTTCTCGAAACGTCGTGTTTTCTATTTTCTGGAATACTGGTCGATGGAAAATGTCCAAAACCCCAGTTATTCTGATTGAATACGGAATACTTACTGCAAACGGAGTCACTGGCGAAAGTATGGAACAGTGCAGTGGACTCGCGTTTTCTATAATAAAGTTGCGCCTTTCCGTAGGATATTTCCATCGTATCTGTTTGGCTGCACTTTCAGTATTTTTATGTTCTTTACTTTGGTTATGTGTGCCTTAGTGCTCTCTTCTATTGTACTCTATACCATGGAGATATCCTACGAAAGAAACTAACCACAAAAACAACGCTGTGCCTGAAGGCACAGAAGACAAAGTGTACAGTGCATTGGTCCCCCAACAACAAAAGTTGCCTGATGATGGCCCATGTGTGGCCGAAACATCTTGCAACAAAGAATACATGTGTATAGTTAATGACATGTAAAATATTTAACAAACACTTTTAATGTATTAAATATATTTTAATGTCTTTTATAACAGGTTGACTTTGTTGCCTTATAGACCGAATACTTACGATCTAAAAAAATGTGTATACCTGTTCTTCACGCCTGAAGACAAACTTCAGAGGGTACAACCCCTATTTAATTTCTATGCAGTGTTACCGTCCAATGACTGTTCCTTCGAGGTGGGCAGTCCGTGTCACGGAACGAACATTCGGGAACAAACCCGTAACATTAGGTAGCAATGGAGACAGACACTTTATCAGAATACACTGACGTATCCTGTTAATGGCTTGACCTTGAAGTGTACAGATTTCCTTAGCATGCGTCCAGAAGACACATCCTGTGATGTTAGCGTTCCTTCTTATAAATATTGTGTTGTTTTGGAGAATAAAAATATTTATATCTGTATATTGGGTTCAATGTCAGTAAGTAGTTGATATCAATAATAAATTAAAAAATCTGTTAAAAAATTAGTATACAATTGTGTAAACTTCTTTGTGATAGGCAAGAAAGTTGCCACTTTAATAAGCTATCATTCGGACTCGCCCTTCAATCGAAACCCAAGCATCTTGAAGTGTATCAGAAACCTTAAGATGATAATTGATAAGATGTACACCCCCCCCCAAACTGACTCAGTATCCAGTTCCCAAACAAATATTTAAGTACATACTTTAATGACCTATTAGTAAATTAAAAGATATTATATTAAATTATAGATAAATACTAAGCTTTGATTTCTATGCCCTGAATGCTAGCTTAATATCAAGAATATGAGTCAGAAAAGTACACAGGACTATTTTATTTATTTAATGTTATATATTAGTGAACAATTAATAGATACAGAATGTTTTCTTTCATAAGGGAGTTTAGAAGAAATATATAAAATTTTATACTCAATTTCCGCAAAGATCTTTTGCAATTGTAAATTAATTACCCATGCTCTTAAGGACAATTCGTGGATTTAATGCTAGAATAAATAACTTCATTTCTATTTCTTTGGTGTAATGATCGCCCCAAATCGTGTTTTACGAAGTCCTTCAGCTTTTTGTTTCATATTACAAATCTCTCTTGTAAATGTGGACAATTCTTAGACATGCCGAACCACAGACATCAAGTTGCAGTATTAGGGGTGACTGACTTCCTGTATTTACAATGCAATAAGAACTTATATCATTGGAACATGTTTATGAGCGAATCAGTAATATCCATAATTATGATAATGTCCATCATGGCCTCCAGCCACGGCGTCCAGGTAACCTGTGTCATACGTATCGTAGTCAGAAACGAGGTGTGCCGTGGTGTGTGTCGGGTAGGTCTGGTATTGAGTGTAGTGCTGCTTCGTCACGGCTGAAACAGAAATAACCAAAAGATCACAATGAAACGAGGGGAAACAAATACTTTGGAAATGTGTCAGGCTCTAAATATCAAGGAACAACCTTTATAAACAATAATGATTGTAAAAATATAAAATTTAGTTAAGTGAGAAAATGGCCGTGCCATAGCTCAGGTGGTTAGTCGCCGGCTTCCAACCGCGGTGTCCTTGGTCCATTCCTATGTCAGGTCATGTGGGTTTTGTGGTGGACGAGGTGGCACTGGGGCTGGTTTTATCCGAGTATTTCGGTTTCTCCTGTCAACTCTCATTCCACTGACTGCTCCACACTTAACATCTATCATCAGTGGCTGGTATAATACCCTGGCTTGAACCCAGGTCGTCGCGGTGGGAAGCAGGCTACTATCCTCCTGAGCTATGGCACGACCATTAATGATGCACTTAGTAAATTTATACTCTTCACCAACAATTGTTTCATTGATCAAGTCACGAAGGATGAGATGGATGAAACACGTAGCACGAATGGGTGGGATTACGTATTCACACAAAATTTATATTATAAAACTTGAAACAAAGAGACAATTCTGGAGACATTAGAGTAGATGGGAAGATTATATTAACAATAATCTTACTCGTAAAAGAAGTTCGATGTAATGGTATTGACCGGATTAATCTGGCTTATAACAGCATCGGACCGTGGTCTGCTGTGGACAAAACAATGGAACTTAGCATTCCACAGGACAACAATTTGTCCGACCTGTCTCTCTGCTCCATGGAGTGATTTTGGGAGTGCAGTTTAATGCAAGACTGGACTATGAGATGCTTCAGTTCATGGTGTAGCCGAGGAAGGTACAGCTAGGTCTGTAGTTCCCAACTGAGGCCGAAAGCTACTTACCAACTGGAGCTACGACAGG
Source organism: Cryptotermes secundus (assembly GCF_002891405.2). NCBI lineage: Eukaryota > Metazoa > Arthropoda > Insecta > Blattodea > Kalotermitidae > Cryptotermes > Cryptotermes secundus. The sequence continues at coordinate 404,527 of NW_019720585.1, forward strand.
TGCAGGGGCATATCCTATATGTGTGGAGGGAGCAACAGCTATCTGCGCCACTACGGGTTTGACCACTGGCACTGCGATGGGTTTGACCACGGGGGCGACATGTACTCCAGGCCCGCTCTTGCTGACCACTGCGTTGAAGCCATTCACTGGATCCGCCGTGTAGTCCACTGTACGGATGCTGCCATCTGGCTCCACCAGGCTGTACTGCCCCTTCACTACGTCTCCTTCTCGTTGCTCAGACTGATGCTTGACGTCGCCAGTGTGCTGGTCGTTCACGCCGTAGTTAAAAGCGTAACGCGGGGACGACTGAAACAGTGAGCGTACTGGGTTGTGACTCACATAAAACTTAAATTAACAAGTACAGAAATCCTTCGCCAACATCGGTAGAAATCTAAAGTTAATTAAAAAATCACACCGTGAAGACATACGGGGAGTGGAGGTACAGCTCCATAATTCTTGACCTCGGCACTAATTGAATTCAATGGTCAGCTTGACGCCCCTGTCGCTTTATTCCCGAGGAAATAACCTCCGGTACACACTCATAGAAGATGTGTGAGCTTCAGAGCCGTTCTTGACGCTGTGGACAAGAGAAAAATCCTGCCCCTGTCGACAATCTAACCCCGATCTTCGACCGTGCCATAGCTCAGGCATTTAGTTGCAGGCTTCCCACCGTGGCAGCCCGGGTTTGAGCCCAGGTCAGGTTATGTGGGATTCGTGGTGGACAAAGTGGCACTTGGGCAGGTTTCCTCCAAGTACTTTGATTTCCCCTGGCAATTCCCATTCCACCGACTACTCCACATTCATCATCATCTATCATTGGGGCCAATGGCGGAATAGAACACTTTGACAGTTTTAGTATAGATAAGTATTTAAATATTTGAAAACACCGCTACATGAGGTACACGAAACGTAAGATTTCTTAAATTTTTATTAGCTGCTCTAACTGATCATTAAAGTATATTTCAATATTCACGCATAAAAAGCATGTATTAGGAAAATGTAAACGAATATTTGTATTTCAATACTTATTTTTATATTGAAATTAAATTTAGAGAGCTTTGTTGAAGATTGCTTTCCTTGTGCTGCGTCTCAGGCAATGATTCAGGGATGTGGCCATAATTACGTCAAGTAACGAGTAAGAATGATACCTAGGTGGTACTTACGTAATAATCAATTGCATGAGATGGAACATATCCCGGCCTCGCAAGAACCATTCTCGAAATGATGGCTCCAGCCAAAACAACAATCTGAATACAAACAAAAATATGGTTTTAATCTACAATATTCCATATACACCTATATATAAGCGGCCTCCATAGTCTAGGGGTGACGTTCCCACCTCATGACTCAAGGTACGCGGGTTCAAACCCGGCGGAGGTCGTGGAATTTTTAACGGCGGAAAAATTCAGGGAATAGGTCCTCCGGGAAGGACTTTAAGCCGTGGGTCCCGTGTCGTAGATTTACGGCACGTAAAAGATCCTCATGTCTCTAGGAGACCTCTGAGCAAAATTAGGCATAAAGTTTCTGGCCCAAGTAGTTTCCAATGCCTCTGGTAGATGGGGGAAGTATCAGGCACCGAGGGCCGACCTTGTTGGCTGAACGGGGCTGATAGCACGCACCAATACCGGTAGGGTATGGCGACTGGTAGAATATCAAAATGGGACGTACAATAGACTATTAATAGCGGTGCATGGGGAAACCCACCCCCTCCAATAATAATAATAAAAATAATAATACATATATATAAATTGTACCAAAATGTGCATATAAATATGCTGTGACTGGAAGGTGCCGCCAAATTTTGGCCTAGAGTTCCACGTGCCAAAATAAGCAAAGCGTCCTTACCAAGACGTGTCCGGAAACAGTTACTTAGGGAGTTATGGCTGAAGGAGTACATTACAATACGTGCTAAAATTGTCCTTGTTGGTGATTATTTGCCAGGCCCTCACATTTTATCACATCGTCTTACGGGCTACAACATCCAAGGTTTCCTCTTACATGACCGGCCAAAGCTACTAGCAGAGCGCGGATGTGGTACATGCATGACGGTGCTTCAGCCAAGTCTAGCCTTGCTGTGCCTATCACGACCAATGGATATGTAGAGGGGACCCACTCTATGGCCTGCCGTCTTGCCATTCTTGAATCCTCTGGATTTCTAATTGTGGGACATTTAAAACCCCTTCAGTAACAGCTCCTTTTGACGATGAAGAGTCATTTCATCATCGCATTGCAAATGTCTGTCAGAATACCCGCAACTACCCCTGCATTTCTGAAAGGATGAAGCTGTCCATGTTGAGACGTCTCGAAGGGTGCAATCCATCACATGGACGAAATTCTGAGTGCTAATTATGAATATACTATTTCAACTGTGTTGACATGGACTTGTCTTGTTTTTGTTGTGCGGAAGTCGCGCCCCAAAGTTGTCTGCAACTTTCAATTACACTTAGATAATCTGTGAGGGTGGGTTTATGTGAGCGATTCGACAAAAAGTTGCTCGTACGCTGAAGCAACACTCCATGGAGATGTATGAGGGAAGAAAAATGCTCAAATGTTATTATTCTATGCACTATATAGAACGGTCGCCGGTCACGGTAGCCGAGCGGTCTAAGGCACGTACTGTTTTCTCTCGCTTGGAAACCGGGATCGTGGGTTCGAATCCCACTCAGGGCATGGATGTTTAGTTTGTGTGTGTGCCTTTCTCTGTGTTTGTGTACAGGTAGAGGGCTTGCGACGAGCTGATCACCCGCCCAAGGAGTCCTACTGAATGTGTAAGGCCTAGAAAAACCGAAGTGAACGGAGAATTTTATGGAGGTAGCTTAGGCCCACTGGGGCTGTAGTGCCAACGAAAGAAAAAGTTAATACAAAGGTTCAGACAAATGCTACAGAAATTTGGTGGCATTAAAATATTGGGTGAGAAAAGAGCAAATCGAAATTTCCTTCGGTTAAAAATAGGGGAAGAGCAAATAAAACTGTTTCAAATTTCCTTTCCAAAGAATTGAAAACTAATATATACAAAACTATAATTTACCTGCTGTCTTTCTATGCATGGGGCATGCGGCAGCTCAGTTGGTTGAGGCACTATACTACAAGTCGGAAGGTCGCGGGTTCGATTCTCGATGAGGTAAATGAATTTTTTAAATTTGCCTAATCATTCCAGCCGCCCTATGACCCTGTGGATCGACTCAGCTTCTAACAGGAATCTTCCAGGGGGTAAAGGGCGACCGGGTCTTAAGGCTCACAAACTCATCGCTAGGAAATTTGGGAACCTCGGCGTCTCACAAACCTATAGGCCTCCACTGCCCCTTATAGTGATTGCTCAGTTTCACCTTTTATACGTACACTCGTCTCCTCTGGAGAGAACAACGTAACTTGAGGGTGCAAGGGGAGGCGGTGTATTTTGACCTAACGAACAGGAAGGAACGGGAGGTAGTTGCGTATTGAGGGGCTTCATAAATTTTACTCTTTAGGGTTTGAGTGATCAGATCAAAGAGTATTAAGTCCGCGGCCGATGTACGTGTAGAAAGGGTAACAGAGATCGTGAGTCAGCAGACCTGAAAAGAAAAAAAGCACTTGGAAATTTTAAGAGCAAGTGGGAAAATAATGTGAACATTTGTTACAATAAGTAAGTTGTGAGGATATAGGCATGATTCCCCAGACTTGGGATAGGGACCAATAGCGATCCTTGTGAACATATTAATGAACACTCGGGGGCCACAAAAGAGCGAAGAATGACTTGAATAAGTGATGAAATATTCTCAAGGAAGACTCTGCTGAGTGGAGATAATTAATTTTCTTGGTTAATTGAAAGTGTTAATTAAGGTTACGTCTACTTATAAATGCTTCCTCAGTAAGGAACGTAAATTTCTCATAGAAATTATGAAATCAATTACTTTCCCAGACCATGTCACCCTTTACTCACATTACAACATTTTTTACGTAAACATTTCCGTGAAATGTGGCGCTTCGTGAGACATCATGCATTGCCCTGGATATTGTGTAAGTCTCATTTATTTTGAAATATGCTTATAATAAATTCTGAGAAACTTAAAGTAATGACGTATACATGAAATTTTCACACTGGCTGTAGAATATGATTTGAAAAGCATACTTAGCCCAAATAATGAACAAAGTTGATCGTTAATTAGATGTTAGTAATATTTCTGGGCTTGCGAAATATGTTACATGATATTACATTGATTTATGCTTTCAAAAGGGGCTTGTACATTTACGAATATCTTTGTTAGAGACACCAAATTCAATCATCCTAACCCTTCAAGAACGTGAAAGCAAAACTTTGATGGTCAGGACATGAAGCAAAGAAGAAAAAGAAAGTGACGAAGAAGACGAAACAGGATAGGAGGAGATGGAATATGAACCCAAAGGAAAGGAGTAAGGATATGGAAGAAAAAAGCAACAACAATAAGAAGAGGAGGAACGGATGAACTAAGACTGCAGTTAAGCGGAACAGAAAGCTTCTTTCTGCTGTCTTGAGTCTCAAGCTGTTTAGTAAGATTACCGGATGACACAGTGTGCTTCAGGCAATACAGAAGAATCAGTACAATGCAATTAAAATTCAAATAAGTTGTAGAATAAAGCCCTACACAACACATTGTGTATATATGTTATCACCACAGCGCGGCACGGCGCGTCCTTAAGACAGAGGAGGTCTCCAGATACAGAGGGCAGCTGCAAATGAGTTAACGCGCATGCGTAAACAGCCATTGATGTTATGGATCTACAGTTTCAAAATTGGGGATGCGACAACACCTGAGGGTAAACCAAAAAAATTAGATGGACATGACATACGCCTGAATGGAGTCTCACATGGCTATTCTACCTGGGAACCCTAGGCATAAAGGTGAAGATAATATTAATATTAAATCCTAGGTATATCAGGTATGACTGTAAGAAGTGTATTCAGCTGTCTGTAGATAGAATTTTATGATGGGATTTTGGGAGCAAGGTAAAGGGCATTCGGATCTCGTAAAAGAATGTAATTTCTTGACCATCAGAATAAATATCTCCCCCCCCCAAGAAAGAACATCTGTGGTTATAGCCCATAAATAATATCTGGGGGTTACAGATCATAGCCGTGGATTCGGGAAAATATTTCGACGGAAATATATCAGATATAATATACAAAGTAACTGAATTTCGAGTTACTTTATCCAGATCCAAAATCACACTTTCTTCCAACACATTTGGGCCCATAATAATTTGATTGGTATTCCGTTCACCACAAGATCTGGCTTCGCAAATTTGCCTGTCTGTCCTCCTGGCAGTCTTGGACACAAAGAAAACTCAGTAGAATATGTAATCACGGATAAATTTTAGCATTATATTTTTGGTGAATTGAATTTAAATTGAAGAAAGCAGTCTTCTGGGATTTGGCACCGTGTATATGTGGTGTTAACCGACGTTTCGGAGGAACGTATCGCCTCCATCTTCAGGATAGAAGAAAAAATATAAAAATCCGCAAGCGAAGAGACCGTGACAACCAGTAAAAGCAGCTGCGTATTGCTATTACCACTTGTGTAACAACTTTCTTGTTCAAAACAGACGTACAGATATGTATTTAGAACTCTCTGAAAAAAAAATATAGTGTATTTTTAGAGCTGAAATATAACTCCTGCCTTCGGGAAGCTTGCTTCTCTCTCGATGCTTCATGGTTGTGCTGAAGCAGTCTTCAGGTTGCCTAATGAATATATGTCTCACATCGCGAAATTATCAGGTATTCCAAAGTTATGTATTACGTATTTTATTTGAGGTAACAGTGAGTCCTTATTGCCCTGAGCAATTCGTATGCTCATTACCTGCAATCACATTACTTGCATTTTATTTTTATTTCTGTGTATGAAATTTTACACTGTAAGCATTAAGGAAGCCTGATGTACCAGAACTCGTTTTGCACTGATATATTGAATTCTTAAGTTACTTATTTAAAGACACTCTCAGTATCAAGACTACATAACTTCGATATTAGGATGATTAATGAATATTTAGCAGTTGATGGAATAAGAACTAGTAAAGGAAACCGAAATACTCGGAGGAAACATGCTCCAGTGTCACTTTGTTCACCACAAATCCCACATGACCTAACCTGGGGCCTAACTAGGGCAGCGGCAATGGGAACCTGTTTGAAAATAGAAACTAACAGAGCAAATTCCTTCTTGTGAATCTAACATTCGCTTAGTGCGTATATAATTTATCAATTTATCCTTCAAACCATAAGTTCGTTGCCGTATTTCCAAGCTGCAGTAGAAGGCATAGCTCTTACAAAACCGTTCATGACGTGTAGTGATACTCTATTACTTCCGGAATAAAGGATTTACTTATTTTGGTAGGAAATTGCACCAATTTGACAGAAACAGCAAACAATTTCTCTCTACTTCTCCGTTGTTATAAAATATATTGTCAGTTCGAGAGTTAAAGCTTTATTTTAGGAACGAAAACGGTGTTCCTAATTCGGTTCCCGACTGAAGCACAATGCGTATTAATGTTATGATAACACACAGCCTTTCTACTCGATAATTTCTTTTAATTATTGGTCCATTATTGCATTCATAAGGATAATAAAACTTCCAGCTAACCTTGCATAATGCATATTAACTTACATATCCATAATGCAGTTTCCTCACTATATTTTCGTATTCGTGGACGTGCCATTAAATAATTTATTTAAACTAATGGGCTTACAATCTGATTGCAAATGTATCTTATTTATTTTCAAGCAACTCCCAGCTTTCTCCTTCTACCCCTTTTTAAGCTGAAAAATTTATAATATATTATATTATATTAAGGGTGAAAAATTTATGTTTTTTTCTGAGCCATTCGTAAATTTCATAAAATTATTCTTGTTTTCCTAAATTAAACTCACAGAAGTCCAAATTTTTTTCAAGAAGCTCTGTGGGTCTCTTTTAGCCAACTGTTCTAGTTCCACACCCCTTCTTTATGGTCACGCAACCGCTCTCATATCCTCCATATAAACGGAGCTGCTCACTACTTATCCGTTTAGCTCACTGCAGCTGCTCTTCTTTACTTTATTTGGAATCACGGAATATATTCATATCATTCTTAAATATGAACTCTATTCGGGTTGTACATGAATATCGCTACGTTAATTTAGAATGGCAGGTCACGGTAGCCTCGCAATCTGAGGCATGAACTGTCTTCCCTCGCTCCGACGCTCGAATACCGGGTTCGAATCCCGCTCAAGGCATAGATGTGTTTGTGTTTTCCTGTGTTTAGGTAGCTGCTTTGCGGCGAGCTGATCACCCATCCAAGGGATCACGGAATATATTCATATCATCCTTAAATATGAACTCTATTCGGGTCTGTAAAAATGATTACGAAACTGAGAAATGAGCCCTATACTCCAAAGTGGGAACAAGAGGAGAGCGCAATTAGAATCACTTGTTGTTTTCATAAAATTCTTGTTCCTGTCTTCCATTTTGTTCATTTATCTCATGATCTTTGAACTTCACGGAATTTTTGGCAATTTGGACTTACCGCTTACCAAGTTCTTTTTTCGGGCATGCTTAATCGTCACTTTCTTGCACATACGTCATATTAACTTCATTTTAAATTACAGATATAAATACGGTTAAAGGAAAGAGACCCTTAAGACACAGCGGCATGAAAAACTGATTTTCAGATTTGCTCAACAGAATATAAACATTTATATCTATGCTAAATATTTGGAAAATGAAGCTTCTTCCGCTTTCCAACATTGCTGTCGATTCAGTTAAATACAATGATAATTATGCATTAGTGACACCTGTTCTGAATTTCCTTCTAGACTGAAAACAGACCGAGTTACATTACAGTGAATATTGTGCGAACAGAAATAATCTTTATATATTATTCATATTTCATATGAATATAAGTTGTAAAAAGCAGAGATTTATAGGTACTTGTCAAGAGTGCCCAAAGCATGACTTCAGTATTCTCTCTCTCTCTCTGTTTCCGGTTGCTCTCGCTTTGCACCATGGGACATCCATGAAACGCTTTGTTTCACTTCAGTTTCTCAATCCTAAGACAGTCGCTATGACTCCTTGGACTGGGGATCAGCCTGTCGCAAGGCCGTTACCTACAGAAACACAGATAACAACAATGGCTTCAGTGGTATTCGAACCCACGATCCCAGTGCTTGAGACAGAGAAGACAGTTCATGTTTTAGACCACTCGGCCACTGTGGTCGGCTAACTTCAATATTAACTATTATAATTTTAGTGAGAGCAAACATTTCACAAGAAGACTAAATACCAAAGCTTGGTCATGTAAACCTTTTAATTCTACAGAACAAGGAAAATTTTGTCACGTGATTAGACGTACGAACCTAGGCCTTTAAATTTCGTGGCTGTGATCTGGTGAAGGTTAATTAATAATAATTTACTTTTGAATAAGGCAGTTTTTTCGATGGAAAGGACACGGTTTCAGGATATACAAGAATAATAGTTGTAGGTCTACCTTCCATTAGTATCTTATGTGCCTATGTATAGCAGATTTCATATATGTAGCAAAATCACATAAATTATTCTAATATCATTGAAGAAGGCTTACCCCAAGTGTCGTGTACTTCTGAGATGAGCCTTAAAATATTTTCTTAACGATTCATAAATGCAAATAACTTCGAATATTTTATCCTTTCTGTATATACGCGTGAGCGCATGAGAAATCAGGTGCATAGTCGTGTGCCTTTTAGCATCCTTGCTGCTAAAATAGTTTTAAAAGCGCTTTGAATCAAGTTAGGCATCTATGTTCGGAAAATAAATTAACAATAAACTAATTCACTTACGTAAGTCGATGATATATTAGCAACAATTTCTGCCGCCGAAGTTGCTTGCTTTAATTTTGTCGCTGATAATTAAGGAAGCCGCTAATTTAGTAAATTAGTGTATTTCATTTTTCACTCTAAACATAAGGCAAAAACTCAGTTTTTCTTAACAGGAAATGACCCGCAGTTTATGTCAGAAATATAATCCATAATTCCTCTGTTTTCTGAATCACACGATGTAACTTTGATTTTGTTTTAATTTACGTCTCCACGTGTGACAACCGCATAATTTGTCTTCCGACTGTCATCATGCAAGCTCAGTTTTCCACATGAACGAGTATTATATGAAGAGGCCATTCTGTAATATCACTTAACGTTGCTTTCACTACACTGACTTACCTGCAGGATATACATCATCACTTCACACTCTTGTTCTCTGACTCGAACTTTCCATAAAATGTGCAACATTGAGGTCCTTGCTATGTATTTATACGTCCTACTAGCGAGCTGAGAGAAGAATGGCCCTTGCTGTTCGCTAGCTGAAACCAAGGTTAAGTGAGTCTGGGATAAGGTTGCATTGTTCTCGGTAGAAAAATTACACGTATCTACCAATTATACATTTCCTATTCACGTCTTCCTTCTTCCACTTCTTTTAATTCTGTGTCTGCAATAGACTGCTGCTGCAAGGGTGTTGACCTTGAAGATGTTAGGCACCGAAATGCAGAATGGATGCACCAAGCAGAAAGCGTTATGTTCATTCTCGTGTCTTCTTCGTTATGGGGTTCGCTACGTCTAGAATTATGGATGTACTTTGTATGTTGCTGTTCGTATTATATGTCGGGATCAGATATTTGCGCCTACAAGGCTACAGTATGATTTGGAGTAAATTTATTTATGATCTGCTGAAGGTTTGTAACAATGGACTGTTTTTCATTACAAAATTATTATGATTGACGTTGTCCATTGTGTTATGTATATTTATATTATGTGACGTTTCAGAAACTACATGTATTTTGTCATAAAGTTTAAACAACAGGAAAGAACCCTATTCAGTTGGACCAATTAGACAAAGGCCAGTGGTCAAGAAGAGCGTTGGGTAATTAAATATTCCAAAGATAATGGAAAATATCCAAAATCATTTTTATGGCAAAGAGACCAGCTAATGTCATGGAGTTTGGTCTTTCTTAAGAAGCCTCCAGTCACTCAACTACTCAGCAATTCATCAAAATCTTACAAAAACTCGAAGGTTCAGTACTGTGTTCAAAGAACCCGTCCCCGGTTCCTGTCCTGAGCCACCTTAATGCAGTACAGAACATCACATTCTATTTCTCCAAGATACATTTTAATATTATTCTCCCATCTACTTAGGTGTCTTACTAATAGTGGCTTTCCTTTTGGCTTTCCCGCTAAAATCCTGTAAGCATTCTTCTACCCATTCGTACTACATGATGTAGTACATTCTAGTTATATTTGGTAAAGAGTGAATATTATGAAGATTCTCCTTATGCAGTTTTCGCCAGTTTTTCTTTTTCAGTTCAAATATTACCCTCAGCACCCTGTTCTCAAGTATTTCCAGGTTAGGTTATTCCCTTATTGAATTGTTTTGCAATACTTTTCTCAACTATAAATATCCTTGTCATCATATTCTGTTTATTCTGTCTATTATTATTTCCCTTTTATCTACATTACTTCAGTTTTCTCACTTCCCCTTTTCAGCCCAGAATTATAATTATTTTGCGTATAACAGACACGTATTATACATGAGCACTATTCTTTCTCATTCTATGCTTTATTACTGTCCTCTTTTTCACTATAATCAGATTCCTGGCTCGCAGCCGACACGGTTCCCACAGTTCTGGTCGGAGACGCAATAAACAAAACAATGTCGGATTACGCGCAACATTGTGCAGAATAAAAGAATATTTCGAAACTTATGGAATGCTACATGTATATGAGGGTGATAAAACGCTTGTGTATAGAAGGAGCCCAAGCCTGAAGACCATCATGTAGATTGTTACACTGACTGCACTACAGACACTGCTCTTGTAATAATATTGTGGCATTAGACCCGTTGCTAGTCAACGGCCGTGAAATAAGCTACCATACAACAGCCTTCATTAAGTAACGACTCCATAAAGAAAGTGTTTCCACGCTACAATTGCACTCCAACAGAGGAACGGTGTTTTCTGTGCGATCTGGGTCTAGGTATTATAACCAGGATATTAGATGTTGCAACTAATGAGTCAGTCGGTTGGTTAGTGAGTCAGAGAACTGCTGGCTTTCAGTCATTATGAACTGTTGCAAAGAACACTTCTTTTCCATGTTATTCACATTTCAGAAAACATATGAAGAAAAATTCCCCAAAATGGTAAAAAATGATAAGAAATACGCTTAAAAGTCAAAAAATTACCCCCAAAATGAAAAAAATGACATTAAACTTAAAATGTAGAAAAATGACAAAAAATTACGTATAAAATTTACATTTCTGTAACCAGCAGCTCATATCCGAGATTTATATATTTAAGAGCATCGCATAGGATACAAGGATAAAAAGATGACATGTCATCAAAATCCGGGCCCTGTCGATCACAATGTTGTATTGCTCTATCTCGTTACACTCCATTCTTTCCATGTGTTTGTGTCTGTCTTCCGTGCAGCTTATACTAGAAGTTTTCGTAATTCAGAAATTAATTTTTAAATTTTAAATCTCTTAATTCTTTCACTTTATTTGCCCCATTTTCTACAACATGTTTCGGTCTACGTGTTTGTAATTTTTGATAGGTCGACCTTCTCATGATTTCTCTTTCTAGGAATTCTAATATGAAGCATCATAAAGTTATCAGTATGCTTATATAATTATGCTCATGTGGATAATAATTAATATACACCATGACACCTCCCTTGTCACATGGAGAAATTTCTAATAATTAATACCCTATTTATACGTTGATCCATGGCTATTATGGCATGGAAGAATGGGGGAGCACATTTTAGGAACCTGAGCGGAGGAGAAAAATGATTCTGAGCTACTTTCAGAACTTTTAAGGCGCGTGAGAAGGAAACGTGTAAATAGAAACTAACTACTTAATTAACTGCTTTTTGCACCTTCTGTGGTATTGCGAATGTTGGAGATACCCTGCATCGTGACAAAACTTATTTTGATGGGCTTCATTATAGTTGTGTTCCGCTCACAGAAAGCGAGTGTAATTTGTTCTTCGAGAGCAATTCATTCGTGTGAATAACGAGAGAAATTAATATTTTCTTCCGCATTACCCTCCCCCCAAGAACACTGTGTGAACTCATTAGTATTCGCAGATTCGTTAAAGTGCTGACGTCACTACATACACACAAATTTCGTATTTCCAGTAACTGAGCTCCAAGCCTAGAGGGATTAAGTGACGTGAAGCTCACACTTTCTTCACGCCGGTATGTTCAGATAAGAATTTGAGCTTTTTCAACCACACTGCATCATATATTGAGGTTCACTAACTTTAAGTGAGTCTTTTATAATTATCTCCTTTAACATGTTGAGTTGTCACATTATGGGGCACGCGGTAGCGTAGTTGGTTGAGGTACTACAAGCCGGAAGGTCACGGGCTCAAGTCCCGATGAGATCATTGGATTTTTTCAATTGACCTAATCCTTCCAGCTGCACTATGGTCCTGGGGTCGACTTAGCCTCTAACAGAAATGAATATCAGGAATATTCTTGGAATATTCATGGGGGTAAAGGGCTGCCGACGGTTAGAACCGACAACCTTATCGCCATCTATGAGCCGATTTTCTAGAAAATGTGAGTACCTCAACATCTCACAACCCTATGGGCCTCCATGGCCTCTTGCAGGGATACCTCTACTTGTTTTTGCTTTATCCTCACATTATGAAGTTTTTCTAAGCAATGTACAGTTACTTTTTATAATAGGGCCATTCTGAATTTTTATTATTAATCATACATTATAGGTATGAGTATATATCGTAACATGACACCTGAAAGCCGAAATTGTTTATTGCTAGGCGACGGCTCGGTAAACAGATTCCAGCGGAAGCGAACTCCTGCAAAAATAGAAGAGGAGTGTTTCCTGTGGGCTGCCCCTCGTGAGTTGCTATGTAACTGTACGGTAAACACATACTTACAGCAGCGAATCAACATGGAGCAAAAGAGGAAGCAGAGTTTTCTATGGAGTCCGCCCTGAGGCTGTATAACGAGGATATAAGGCTTCTGAGAGATAGAATTAAGAGAGTCTCCAAAGTTGGCAGTTGGCAGAATAATGACAAGAAATGAATTAGGCCGTGCAAAGACTTCATAATGTGCAGCAGCGACATAGAGGCTGTTATAAATCCGTTGCCAGGATAAGATTAGTAAAGATTGTGAAGCTTTAGTTGTCCTATTGATTTGTAAAATGTGTAGATCAGCAATAGCGCTGTATTATTTGTAGTTACGAGTTGATGTATAAGGAGTCAATAAATCAAATTATCAATCCATACCCTGTCCAGTAGTCACAAAACCCAAATTCGTGACAATATACATAAGAGCCACTATGTCACAGGTATAGTGGAGAATAGAAAGTTGTGCACTATTTAACTCTAAAAACAAGTAGGAAAGAGACCGCTTTGGATACGTGGGGGTAGGTGAGTTGATAATGACAAAATGTACCCTGAAAATATGGTACTGTATATCTATGGACGTCATTCATCTGGTTTGGGAGAAGTTCCAATGGCGGACACATCTGAACACAGTCATGAACTTTGGAGTTTCAGGAAGGAGGGAGATTTCTTACTTGCTGAATGAAGATCAGATCCTTAAGAAGAAACCTCACTTGTGAGAAGCGGAATGGCAGGCTGACAAAACCACACTCCTTTGTTGCTAGAGGCCGTGTCTTCAAAACAGTTTTATTTGGGGAGTTCATCTTAATGGGATTTAAAATATTTGAAATTAACTTTGAATATGTGTGACTGTGGACTTCTTTATGAAAATACCCAATTTTAATTAATATCAAGGTAATGAAATAAGGGATCATTAAGTGTCTTTCTGCCGGTCACGGTAGCCGAGCGGTCTAAGGCATGCACTGTCTTCGCTCGCTCGGAAGCCGGGATCGTGGGTTCGAATCCCGCTCAGGGCATGGATGTTTGTGTGCGTTTTTCTGTGTTTGTCTACAGGTAGAGGCCTTGCGACGAGCTGCTCACCCGCCCAAGGAGTCCTACAGTATGTGTAAGATCAAGAAAAACCGAAGTGAACGGAGTTCATGGAGGTAGGCCTAGGCCCACTGGGGCTGTAGCGCCAAGGAAAAAAAAAAGGTGTCTTTCTATTAGAGATACATGGTACAAAATGCTATTTAGTATTCCAAGGTTCCCTCTGCTTATAGCTTAAATACTTGTAATAAATATATTTTAAATATTTGTAAATTATGCAGCGGAATTCTAATCATCAAATTGGCGCCGATCACGTGTAAGAACTGTAGGTCTATACTCTCAGCTGTACTTAATTTAATACAGTGTTATGAATTATGGTCACGAAACAAATGAGGTAACACGTGATTGACAGCTTTCAGCAAGTGCATATACAAGGCCTCTGTTCTCTGTAAGGCCACTTTCACTGAGGAAACGTTGTGTGTGTTGTCCCGTGTCACGCAAGGACGTCATGCCATTATTCTGGCTCAGGTTAACGTTCTACGTGAATTCATTTCCGGTTCTTCATCTCTGTATCTGCATAACCCACAGCAACGTAATCCCAGACTTAATACGTAACAACCAGTTCTGTAGCTATTGTCAACAGTATCCAGTTTCGTATGACGAGCGAACAGCACTTTGTTGTCGTGTGATGTTTTTATTCTGTAATAGGACGTATAGCATGCTTGGGGGAAATAAGAAATACTAGTCTCTTTGTCTAGAAATCTGAACAAAAGAGACTACTTGAGAGAAGTATACCAGTATAGTAAGATAATATTAAAACGGTTCAAATATTATGTTTCTGGACTTTATCCATCGTCCTGTTTGTATTTACCGACACAAAGTCTTGGAGACTGGATTCTCTCTCTATCTTCAGATAAAACCTACTCAATAGGGTCCAAACGATAGAGCTAGTCCCTCTCTCCGGACACCTGTACCTACACAAGAGAGGGTACAGCAGGCAAGCAAGGCAAAAACCATATGGGACAACTAAACGAAAATATTGAAACATTTAACTCCACACGTATGAGACTTTGCACCAGAGAACTACAAGAATAAAAATAACCAATGGTACCAAAAAAGAAAATAAACACACACACAAATTTTTCTACGTAATCTTCAGTGGACGGAGTTGTAGTTTTCTTACTTCTGCTGTGATAACAGAGGTTCCAGATGGGAGAGATGTCAAAACTGCGTTGACTGATCGGATGGTCGATCTGAGACATGTGGGCGGATCCCTTGTATCCCCTGTATGTGGTGTTTGGTTCAGTCCGCAAGACCTTCGCTTCTTTCCAACATGTTCCGTGGCCTTCCTCGTGCACATGTTGGGCTAATTTTGATTTTTCCAGCAAACCCTGTCTTAGGTTATATTTGTGCTCCTTAATAAGTACTTCTGAAGGTCTGCCTGTTTCGCTTATGTAACATCTGCCATTATCACATGGGATAGTGTACACACATTGCTTCGTGGGATTGGCGTCTCTAACTGGTCCAGTCTTCATCACTGTTCAACGGAGTGTATGTTTAGTTTTGAAAATGATCCTGACGTTGAACTGGTTTCCAGTGCGGTTGGAGGTAACTTTAACATATGGAATAATAATTGTGCTCTGGTGTATTTTATTTGAAGATGGACGGCGGCTTCTCGATGGCTTCAGTATGGACAGAACGAATTCTTGTGGATATTCTTTAAACATCTGATCATGTCTTACGTTCTTAATTTCCTTGTTGAAATCCTTCTGATCCTGACATACGATCTTGGCTCGGCTGACCAATCTGTGAACGACTCCCTTTTTTAAATGACGTGGGTGGTTGGAATTGAAGTGCAGATAACGACCAGTATGAGTGGGGTTTTAGTATATTTTCATGGCCTTTTTCGACCACCCTTCATGACAAGAATATCCAAGAACGGAAGGGTGCATTACTTCCATCTACCATTATGAATATGACGGTAGGTCTAACGCTGTTGAGATGATGAAGAAATTGCTGCAATTTGCTGGTGCGTGTGGCCAAACAACGAAAGTGTTGTGACGTGTCTGAGCCATTTAGCGGGTATGTGATGTCCTGTATCCAGTGCTGGTTCCTCGAAGGTGTCACCGGAGATGGTGTGTTTCTCTTTGCCATACTGTGCTTGTTGGAGGAGAGTATGAGAGAGTGAATCAGATTAAACAGAAGAAAACAGTCTTCTGGGATGTGGCAACGTGTAGATATTGTGTTAACAGACGTTTCGGAAGAACGTATCGCCTCCATCTTCAGGGCTGAAGAAAAAAGAAGAAATCCTCTAGCGAGGAACCATAGTGAGCAGACGATACGCTCCTCCGAAACGACGGTTAACACAATATCTACACGGCGCCACATCCCAGAGGACTGCTTTCTTCATAGTCACCTCCGTGAAAACCTCAAATCTAATATAGATTAAACAGGCTCAGGAAGGGGGCCAGTGGCAAGATCTTGAGGACATGACAATGAACCTATGAGTACTACAAGAACAGGGGTGGGTAGTTACTATAGGATTCTGACGATGGTGTATAACACACAGAGATATTGGGTTTTCTGACTTTATCCATCGTCCTGGTTTTTAAGATAACTAAGAAAAACACGACGTTTCGGAAACTGGATCTGTTTCCGTCCTCAGGTGAGGGAAAACACCTATTCTGTTGGGTCCCTTAGAAAGAGCTAGCCTCAATCACTGGTCTGCTCACGTTGGTTCCTCGCTAGCTGATTTCTTCTTTTTCTGTCAGTCTGCTTTTACCGGTTCTCACGGTCTTTTCGATTTGCAGATTTCTTATATTTTTTCTTCTACCCTGAAGATGGAGGCGATACGTTCTTCCGAAACGTCGGTTAACACCACATGTACACGGTGCCAAATCCCAGAAGACTGCTTTCTTCATAGTCACCGCCGTGAAAGCCTCAAATCTTACAACAGATACCTTTACTGAAGTTTTCTGTCTCCTGCAATATAACCCTGTATAGTCCGGGAAAGTGACCCCTCCTTTCGAATATATGCAATCTCCATCTTCAACTTCGAAAATAAACCAAGCCTCTTACCTGCTTCATGCTGATTCCTTGCTTGTCTTATCATTCGTGATATCTATTGACTTGCACAGAACTCTACGATGTTATATTCCAGAAGATGGAACCCTCCCTAGTCACCGCAGTGGGAACCACCAAGCTAGTATATTTTTATTATATTGTCACGTGTTGGGTATGTCACGCGACAAAAAACTTCACGCTCTTACACCCGAAGCCATGGACCGCCCTGGTCATGTTCGCACTGCTTGGAGGCTATTCTGTCCAGACAGGAGTATTTTTTGATCAACTTAAATAATATAATACAAAGTGTCAGTTTTGAGTTAATAAGAGTTTCAAGATTATGCAGTGCCACATGTTGCATCTTATATTGTGTGACTGAGATGAAGGATCACGAACCGATATACTCGTAATAAAAAGTATCATTATTCAAGAGGCATGAAAGATAAAAGTAAAGCTATCCCTGTAACAGACCGTGAAGGCCCATAGGGTTGTGAGGCGATGAAGGTCCCACATTATCTAGACAATTGGCTCAAAGATGGCGGTAAGGTTGTCAGCCTTACGCGTCAGCCGCGCTTTACTCCCCAGGAAAATTATGTAAGATTTCTACAGGTTCTTCTACAGCTCATGTTTGAATATACCATTTATATTTTTATGTGCTTGACTAAAGAGGGTGCTAGTACAACTAACTGCTGCATACCACCAGAAGAAAACCTTATATATCAACTTTTACTCAAAGGAACCCTTAAAATGTATAATAGTTCACTAGTGCAGCATGGTCTGCCATGATATAATCAAACATGATCCAGCAAAATAAATTATAAAATTATTTAAGGTTCAAAGTTATTCGAGTAAGCTTAATTTTTATATAAATTTCTCACCAAGTTGGCTAAATATGAAGTGCATAACAGGCATATGTGAAAACTTGCTTACAACATATTCCATACTTAAGATTAGCCTTTTAACAACAAACTCCAGTACAACATTTAAATGAAATTACAATCATAGATCAATGTGCATAAAGGTAAAGTCATGTATGTAACTAATCAAGCACTATACCATGAAGGTGTATGGGGAGATGTACAGATCCACGTATTCTTGAGTTCGACACTAGATGGAGGTGAGTAGTCAGCTTCAAGCCCAAGTCACTTTACTCGTGAGGAAACAACCCCCGTTACCCACTAGACAGGAGGCTAGGTGGGTCACAGAATAGGTATGGATGACGAAAGGAAAAAATTTTGAATCTGTCAGGACTCAAACTCTGAACCCTCAGCTGTCCAGCCCATACCCAGTCACTATAGAGTCTGTACTATCTCTCCTAGATCACGTTACATACTTATCTAAAAATAATACTTCTTTATCACAAAGATATTTTGCTTGTTTGTGAGGCACAGTTATGAACCTTATCAAAATGATGCAGTTAACTAGCTGTTACATTCTGTGAACTTTAATGAAAGCTCACAGTAGCGATAATCTTCAATTCAAACTTGAGATGTTACATAAGGAAAATGTACTTACTTCAGGGGGGTTGGCAATGGGTATGGAATAAAGGGAAGCACGGTGTAACAGCAACTAAAATTTTATATTATTGACACACATTGCCTCAATGACTCCACCCTCCAACTTTCTTTTTTAATTCGCTTAGTAGGGGTGGAGTCCAGCTGGGTCCACTCAGCACGGCGGCCACTGATCGGCCTATTGTACCTGTGCCGAGTGATTATGATGATGGAGAATTTGGTGGAATGAAGATTAGTAGGGAAGCGAAGTACTCGGAGAAAACCCGCCCCAGCGCCACTGTGTTCACCACAAATCCCACTTGATCAGACCGGAATCGAACCCGGGCAGCCGTGGTGGGAAGCCACCGACTGTATCTTGCAGTCAATACATCTAACGGTAGTTTGTATGTAGGCCTCTATTTACCACTGCGGTGTAAGTAAATGTAAAAAGGTAAAGTTATCCCTGTACTTAACTAATTGAGCACTACGCCATGAAGACGTATAGGCGAGTGGCTGTATTTTTTAATTTTTAATTTATAATTGGCACTACAGCCCCAGTGGGCCTAGGCCTACATCCATGAATTTCTCCGTTCACTTCGGTTTTTCTAGATCTTACACACTCGGTAGGACTCCTTGGGCGGGTGATCAGCTCGTCGCAAGGCCTCTGCCTGTACACAAACACAGAAAAACGCACACACACAAACTAAACATCCATGCCCTGAGTGGGATTCGAACCTACGATCCCGGTTTCCAAGCGAGCGAAGACAGTACATGCCTTAGACCGCTCGGCTACCGTGAGCGGCCAAGTGGATGTAGAGATCCACATTTTCTTGACCTCGGCACTAGTTGGAGCTGAGTGGTCAGATTCACGCCCCTGCCGCTTTACCCCCGGGGGAAGAGACCCCCGTACCCACTGGATAGGAGGCTGGATATGCCTGAGAGCAGGTCTGGGGGACGTGGAGAAAAGAAAACTCTTCACCTTACTGGGACTCGAGCTCCGAACCCTCGGTCGCCCACCCCGTAGTCATTCGCTATACAGACTACGCTATCCCGGCTCCCATAAGTAAACAGGGATTTAGTGTAAATAAAGGATTCGAGGAAAAAATTGAGAAGTAAATATTAAAAAAACGATTTTTATTGCACAAAGTGTTGCACTATACAGAATATTTAAATTATGAAAATAATATATAATAAAGTTATGATGAATTCTAGATCCGTTGTTATAGAAGCGAGAGTGGGTATGTTTTGTTAGGTGCGCTGAGGTCGTCAATGTAATGGCTGAGTGTCACGTGACCTGCCTACTTGCCGTGTCCGTAGCCGAGATGGCCCACAAGCGGAGCTGGGTGCACGGCGTGGCCATGCTTGGAAACAACGGCGTTGAAACCGTTAATGGCATCAGCGGTGTAGTCCACGACACGGAGAGTGCCGTCAGGCTCCACGAGGCTGTACTGACCCTTGACGAGGTCTCCGTCACGGTGTTCGGCCTGAGACTTGACGTCACCGGTCAAGGCGTCGGCCACTCCATAATTGTATGAGTATTTGGGGTAAGACTGGAAAATATGAACGATTTGCTGTAATTTAATACCGGTTTGTGGCGACTGCTTTGAGATATGATTTGGTTTTACTTTCATCCAATATACCGTATTTATGCATGTATAGGCCGCGTGCGTGTATAAGCAGCAGCACAATTTTCAGAGAGAAATTATAGAAAAAATAATTTTATTGGAATATTATTTCAGGAGTATTATACCCTGTATTACTAATTATGAATACATATTTTTTTAAATGAAGTGTGATTTCGAATATTTCGAATATAAGCCACACCCCAGTTTTCCTCTTGAATTTTTGGCAAAAAATGTGCGGCCTATACATGCGTAAATACGGTATATGTATTTCTAAGGCTAAAGCCCCCATTAAACAGAACTCTCTGTTTAGAATTTTAAGAGCGTTGGCAAGCAGGGGAGACGTAATGCTGGGTACAGTTTGAACTGATTACACTTTAATCCAACTTTCTTTGTCACCTGTTGAGTGTAGGCATAATGAGTATTGAATGAGTCTGCTGCATGAAGTGAAACTCAAGCAAGCTCACATATAAACACTGCAAAGAGGTGATAGATCGCTCTCAAATTCCAGTTCTTTCGTTGATATTTAATTAGTACTTCAGGGTTTGAGGATTTCATGGATATTTTATGCAACGGAGCCTTCTAGGTGATGATAGGTGATGGTGATTGTGGAGCAATTGGTGGAATAAAGATTGGCAGGGAAAACCGAAGTACTCGGAGAAAACCTGCCCCAGTGCCACTTTGTCTACCACAAATCCCACTTTACCAGACCCGGGATCGAACCAGGGCCGCCGCGGTGGGAAGCCAGCGACTAACCGCTTGAGTTATGGCGCGGCCATAATTTTGACCTTAGTGTTTTTGCTAGTAAAATTTCTCGGCTGAGTGGACCCCGTTCCAGACCCACTACTTCTCAGAAAATTTGGTAGCGCCGAGAATCGAACACGGGACCTCTAGATGTGTAGACAAGAACTAGATCACAGATCTAGATCACTAGATCACAGTCCAGATATTACTAATAGTCTCTCCTTGGAAATTTGTTACTTGGATAAGTTTTTTAAATCATAGAAATTACAATTTTTGATTCTGATGCCTACCAAGAACGTAATTTTCGGATTAGCTTCTGAAATTTGAACTAAATGATATATTCAGATCAAGGACATTTAAACTATAATAAAACTAGAATTCGAATTGCACGTAATATAAAGTCTATTAGGTACTGACTCTCCTCAGTTGTTTCCGGTATATACTGGGGAGAGGATAAGTAGGCTGCAGCTGCCCGTGCTGTGTAGAAGGACCAGCGCACTGAGTCCTATTGCGTCACACTTACGTAGTAGTCCACAGCTGCATGAGGAGCAGCAGCAGCTACGGCCAAACCGTGAGGAGCGGCTACAGCGGGGGCCAGGGCTGCCACCGGAGCGACACCGTATCCCAAACCGGCATGGCCGAGCCCAGCAACTCCATAGCCACCGTAGCCACCGTAGCCGGCGATGACACCAGCTTCAGCCACGGCTACGGCAACACACACCACAGCGACGATCTGTAACAAAACCATAGATCTCAGTCTACTGATCTGTCCTCCGGTCCTGACATTAAGTTCTGTGGTTTCTTTCCTTAAACAGGTTGCAGGATCATGTAAATTGGAGTTCAGAGAAATAGAAACCAGTGGTGGGAACTTATTAACAAGGCAATCAACTGTCGCCGTCGTTGAAACACATGGAATCTAATGACTGGCTGAGAGACTATCAGCTTCTCAATGAGGACTCCGCTCCATGATTTCAGCTCGTGAAAATAATCAGTTAATTTTTGACGATGGTACATTAGTACAAGGGGCATGCGGTAGCGTAGTTGGTTGAGGCAGATACAAGACTGAAGGTCGCGGGTTCAAGTCACAATGAGGTCACTGGATTTTTTTTTCAATTGACCTAATCCTTCCAGCGGCACTATGGCCATGTGGTCGACTCAGCCTCTAACAAAAATGAGTACCAGGAATATTCTTGGAATATTATTTCGGGTAAAGGGCGGCCGGCGCGTAGGGCTGACAACCTTGCCACCATCTATATGTCGATTGTCTAGAAAATGTGGGAACCTCAACGTCTCACAACCCTATGGGCCTCCACGGCCTGTCACAGGGATACCTTTACTTTTTTTTTACATTAGTACAAAGAGTATATTTCTAAACATTATCAATCGACCTGTTTTTTTTAATCTAAAACAGTCCTACTTATATTTAAAAACACAACGTTTTGGAGATAGGGACTAGCTCTATTGATTGGTTTTACCTGAAGACGGAGACAATCCAGTCTTGGAAACGTTGTGTTTTGAAATATAAAGAGGGCTGTGTTTTGGGTAAATATATGACCATTGATAATGTCCAGAAACCGCATTTGCAGGAATCAGTAAATTACACGTGAATCCTCCCAGTATTGACCAAGTAATGAAACAACTTCTCTGTTGCACCTGCTCACGCCGGTTCGCTCGCGGATTTCTTCTTCTTTTCTACTCTGAAGATGGAGGCGATACGTTCCTCTGAAAAGTCACCTAACAGAATGTTTACACGGCCCCACATCCCAGAAGACTGCTTTCTTCATAGTTACCGCCGTGAAAGCCTCAAATCTTACATAATACTGAAAAAGTTTCCGATAGATGATTTTGAAATATGGACAGCACACTAGGCGTAAATTTTGAAGAACATTAGGTGACAATTCCTGACTTAGGCCCCCCAATCTTAACCCGAGAACTCACGAAAATATTGTTACTATTTTTATTATCATTACTGTATTATTGTTATTACTATATAATCATGAAATGAGGAACCCGGTAGCGTAGTTGGTTGAGGTACTATGTCAAAAGACGAAGGGTCACGAGTTTGATTTCGAATGGATTTTTCAATTTACCTAATCCTTCCAGTCGCGCTACGACCCTGGGATGAACTCAGCGTCTAACAGGAACGAGTACCAAGAATCTTCCTGGGGTGGTAAAGGGTGGCCGGCGCGTAAGGCTGACAACCTTGAAGCCATTTTTGGGCCGATTGTCCTGAAAAAATGTGGGAGTCTCGATGCCTTACAAACTTATGGGCCTCCACTGCCTGTTACAGGGATATATTTACCTTCTATTCTTGCCATTGGTCTCTTCTGTTGAGCTGTTCCATCCGATTATTAAACATAATTCACACCACCATCATAACACATTGCGTGTCCCGCCCGTACCATTCTCTGTGGCATAGTCTTCCTGATAGCATCTCTTCAAGAGTACAGGCCATTGGTCTCTTCAATATGCAATTGTTTTCCTCTCTAGGGGTTTCTGTCGCTTTGGTTCAAATATTTTTTGAGCATTATTTTCCCTGAATCAAATACTCAGTTTCACAGCCACACGTAAATATAGGTTTTGCATGTTTTGATCCTTCTGTTGTCAGAGAAGACGGCGCAGTGCTTTATCTATTAGTGGGGTTGTGTAGTAATTGTGATATGATACCTAATGACAGCTAAGTTTATTGACAGAAAATAAGGGGAGCCACATGTAAAATTGGCAGCTGTATATTGGTACAATAAAATTCAGGACACATACCGTATTTACGAATGTATTGGCCGCGTGCGTGTATAGGCCGCAGCACAATTTTCAGACAGAAATTATAGAAAAAATAATTTTCTTGGAATATTATTTCAGGAGTATTGCACCCTGTATTACTAATTATGAATATAATTTTTTTAAAATGAAGTGTGATTTCGAATATTTCGAATATAAGCCGCACCCCAGTTTTCCTCTTGAATTTTTGGCAAAAAATGTGCGGCCTATACATGCGTAAATACGGTATTTCAGAAAAAATATTATGTTTTGGACATTACCCATCGTCTTGTCTTTAGCTAAAAACGTCCTGTCTATTTTTCAAAACACAATGTTTCGGAGAACTAAAATATCTAAAATAAAGACGACGGTTTTTAGATAAAAACAGGAAGGTGGATAATATCCAGAAACATAATATTTGTACTAATGTACCATCGTCATAAACTTTTAGATCTTATTTACACCTATTTAAATTTTCATTATTGTACTGAAATTCACTTAGAGCAATTAATGAATACTTATGTTCAAATGGAATATGGTCCATTCATCCGAAAAATGCAGCTACGTTTTATATATAATTTTGCACGCACATGATGCCCCAGAGTATCTTAATCTAGTGACTGTTTCGACAGCCAGGACAGTGTTATCGTCAGTTGCAGGCATTTATATTCTGCCACTACCTCTAGAGCTATTTGTAGCCCAAGCACCTTCCTAACCAATCCGGACAAAAGACGCGTTACTCAGTCGTAAAGTGGTCGAAGCGAGAAGCCAACCACTCACCTACATCAAGTATAAAGTTTAAAAATGTTAGGAGTTCCACTCCCTTTACAAATTTATATGCGTTGTAGTGCGGCGTCTATTTTGCCTTTAAATTTATGGACAGGTATCTTAATACGTTTCTACAAACCACATCACTATATCGAGTAAGTTTATATCTTGTTTAAATACCAAAATAGTCCCTGTTAATTTTTTTGTGTAAGTTGTTTAATCCTCCATCAATAATAAGAACTAATCAGGAGTACTTGGTAACTACCTTTCAATTAAACAATAGGAACCTTGTAGGATTTTAGGTTCTTAGAGGGGTGGTTTGAAAGACTTTTATCTGATGGGCTAAACCGGGCCATATGACTCTATATCCCAAAATATTCCTCTACAAATATTCATAGCTTTAAGGTCATCGTCCTTGTTTCAGTTCTGATGCAAATTGGTGAGAATTAAACGAAATATTTCTGTATAAGACTTACCTGAGCGAAAGCCATTGTTTGCGAGCCTGTGGGTGCTTGTTAGAGCTCCTGTGATCTGCTATGGACTGATGCTGACATGCAAAACGATCCACGCCTTTTATATACCTCTGTTAGACTCGTTGCCGTAGAGTATTCAAGGTCTCGATCTGACCTTAAGTTGGTTTCTAATATTAATCACACTGACTGAATATAATTCTCTCCTTAGCAATTGCGGAAAAATGTTTCTAGGGTTTAAGACAGAACAATACGCCTGAAGGTATTCAAAGAGACAATGTAAAGCGATGAGAGGGAGTAGAAACGCAAGAAAAAAACACTATGTCTATACTCTTTGACTTTCATTCAAGTGTACTACAAGGATAATAGTAATTGACCACAAAGGGTTATAAGAACGCGACTAAAAACATATTACCATCGTTACAAAGTAAAAATGTAAAATAAAACGAAATCACTTTCACTAAGGAGGAATAATAAAATGTGTTGCCTTGAAAACTAGGCGTGTTACTCCATAACCACGTTGTGTCAGGATTCTGTGGTGAGGGTTAAACATACTTCCCCGTACAAATGCACGTAGGAACTACATGCTTGACTTTACCGGCTGTATCACTGCGAAGCATGTGTTGGTCTCTATCCACAGTGCAATAAAGAAACCATTCAGATATGTGAATTATAGCAGACATTGAAACAATAGCCAGACGGATCTGCTGCGGCAATCCATTGTTTTGCCTCCTCCATAGACATTCGTTATAATCAATTATATTCACACAGCTGAGTATTTTTGAGAAGCTCACCTGGAACTCGACATTTCATTAAAATGCCATGCAGGCTGAACTCTGTCCTTAATCAGATCAGTTCACACAATATATCCTGTTTACAGGAAATCCGTTTTAATTTTATCTTTCCATCTATGCCCACGTCACTTTCCTTCAAGTTTACCGGCCAACATTTTCTTGTGGATTCATAATACCTCCCATTCGTGATAACTGCCCCTTCATCCATCTTAGCTTATTGTAAGAAAACTTACTGACTGGCACAAAAGGCAACTGTCAAATATAGCTTTTCAGTAAGGACCCTAGGGTCACGCGGTAGCGTAGTTGGTTTAGACACTATGCTACAAGCCGGAAGGTCGCGGGTTTGATTCTCGTTGAGGTCATTGAATTCTTCAATTTACCTAATCCCTCCAGCCGAAATATGTCCCTGGGATCGACTCAGCCTCTAACAGAAATGACTACCATGAATCTTCCTGGGCGGTAAAGGGCGGCCAGCGCGTAAGGCTGACAACCTTACCCCCATCTGTGAGCTGTTTTTCTAGAAAATATGGGAGCCTCGACGTCTCACAACCCTATGGTCCTCCATGGCCTGTTACAGGGATAGTTTTACCTTTCACCCTATGTAGATAGCGCACTCAATTTTATAAGAAAGAAAACAAACTCAAGTGACGTTTCTGCCCAGGACTGACTATGTTATTGACCTGAACCACCTCTGATGAAGGAGAATATTGTATGTTTAAACCACGTATGTCAGCGCAGTGTGACGATAGACAGGTATCACTTACGTCTATCTATTGTTTGCGTTCTGAAGGACAATATCTTGACCATGACTCATTCGATTTCATATCTGTGACATTCGAAACATGTAATTTTGTTTCATAGGTTTCATTCAGTTATTCCTAAGAATCTTCAACCTGTAAAACCGCAAGCCAACGGCAGAATGTTCTGTGATTTGTCTAAGTCAACTTAAAAATAGTAATTTCGTGGGACCTAGTTCTGTTGTTATGTCTGGCTCTAAGAAGTTGCTAAACTACTTCGTTAGTAATGTTTCTTGAGCACACTGTTGTGGAGGGTAAAGTAAACGATGCAGAACATGAATTTGTAAATTATTTATATTTCGGTAGACAGAAATTTGAAATCATATCTTATATTTTATATTAACTTGTTACTCAGGGGGCACTAATTATTTTTAATAATCGAATAGTTTTTACTATTACTTATAGCGTCAAACTGAATAGATTTACGATAGTGTAAGCAACAGGAGAATGGAGAAAATAACATAAGATATATTGCACAGAGA
Organism: Cryptotermes secundus; assembly: GCF_002891405.2. Lineage (NCBI taxonomy): Eukaryota > Metazoa > Arthropoda > Insecta > Blattodea > Kalotermitidae > Cryptotermes > Cryptotermes secundus. Next base: position 431,422 of record NW_019720585.1, read on the forward strand.
TACTGGGCTTTCGGACTTTGGCCATCGTCCGGATTATAAATAATTAAAAAGAAACACAACGTTTCGGGAACTGGACCAGTGATTGAGGCTAGCTCCTTCTAATGGACCCAACAGAGTAGCTGTCTTCCCTCGCCTGAGGACGGAAACAGATCCAGTTCCGAAACGTCGTGTTTTTACTTCTTAGTTATTTAGAATCCGAATGATGGACAAAGTCCGAAACCCCAGTATCTCTGTGTGTTACACACCATCGTCAGAACCCTGTAGTACTCGTATCTACTTATTAAGATATATTATTCGCTGAATATTTTATATAATAAATCAAGAAGGATTAGGTGCGCAGACTTGTAGAGCGTACCGGGCGTGAGGAATTCATAAAAATAAGTTTAGTCGTTTTATATAAAAGGGAGATATTGCTAGGAGACCTAAAGACATGTGTCACAATCACGCTAAAATATATCTCAAAAAAATACGAAGTGAAGATACTAACTGGATGCATCTGTCTCAGGATAGGGTCCAGTAGAAAACTTCTGTGAAAACAGTAATGAGCATTTTAATTCGTTGAAGAGATTTTTATAACTAGAAAAGCAACTAAAACATTTTAAATAATGTTGCTGCTCCACGGGGTTAATTGCCATGAACATAATTTTCAGTTTCCTAAGGCAAATCGGTGGCCGGTCACGGTAGCCGAGCGGTCTAAGACATGTACTGTTTTCTCTCGCTTGGAACCCGGGATCGTGGGTTCGAATCCTACTTAGGACATGGATGTTTGGTATGTGTATATCGTTTATTCTGTTTGTGCACATGTAGAGGCCTTGCAACGAGCTGAACCCCCGCCCAAAGAGTCCCACCGAATGTTTAAGATCTAGAAAAACCGAAGTGAATGGAGAAGTTCATGGAGGTAGACCTAGGCCCACTGGGGCTGTAGTGCCAAGGAAAAAAAAAAGGAAAATCGGTGATATCACTCTATTTCAGTGTGCAAGTTATTCTGAGATCGTATTTTATTGAGGTCCTTGGGAGTAAAATTTTTCCAAACAGAAAATTTAGTCCCACTGGGTAAAATATTTTAGAACTTGTGTCTTTCTCAATATGATAGCTTTTTTGGTATTATATGCAATATAAATTCAAATATGCATTCTGTATAAACATAGCAGTACACTAAATAGAGGATATTATCTCTGTTATTGATTTTAACATACCTTTTTTAGATCATAAATATACCGTCTCTAATGCAAAAATAACCTTATATAAAAGACACTAAAATGTATTTAATACACTAAAATGGTATTTAAATACTTTAAAATATCAATAAAATTCCACATTCATTTTAATGACATTTTAAAATATTTAATAAACACTTCTAGTGTATTCAATCTATTTTAGTGTATTTTATATAAGGCTATTATTGCATTATACTTACTTATACTTACGATCTAAAAATTATGCCAAAATGCAACAGGACGTTGAAATATAATAATATGAGTGTAGCTTATACATATTAGTTTAATTTCCATTTATCACAGACTGCATTTCGAAATGAATTCAATCGCTCCTCGTTGCATATCCGGTATGCCATGCCAACGAAGCCTCCGGAGAAAAAAATGTCATGCTTTACAACTGCTTAATTCCTTAGTTTACCTTGAGTGGCTTTTCATACAAATCATATGAGATTATGACCAGCTACATGTGTACAGCAATTACCTGAATACCAATTGCAGAACACGGACATAGCTTTACGTACGAATGAAAGGTCCCTGTCACCACGACTTTCAAGGGAACTCACTCTGTGACGAGCCATGTTAAATATGTACGTGAACTCTTGTGACATTTGCTTCTCCAATTTCACCCATTTTATGTGCGGTAGCGTTTTGGGAAACGTATTTCTTTGAAATTAATTTTTCTTAGGGCCACTGACCTAACAATACAAAATGAATTTTAAATTCACAGAGTTTCGGGGGTTGTATATTTTTATTCCAATCGAAATGAACGGAGAAGTTCATGGAGGTACGCCTAGGCCCACTGGGGCTGTAGTGCCAAGGAAAAAAAAATGTATTCCATAGTTATAAATTATTAAGATAGGTACGGCAGTTGTTAGAAATTAAGCCCGTGATATTGGGAACAGGGATAGTTCATAAAAATTTGAAACTCGCTCCATACTGGTAAGACTTATGAGCGGTAAAATTTATATTATATTCAATGACCATGAAATCTTCAAATGCTGTACACTTTTTTTTTTTTAATTTTCGTGGGGTGGGGTGAGACTGAGTCCACTTCTTATGTCGGTCACTAATTGGCCTTTGTACAGTCCATGAAATCAAAATTGACAGGGGAAACGGAAGTTCTCGGAGAAACCTTGCCCCAGTGCCACTTTCTCAACTACAAATCCCAAATAACCTGACCTGGACTCGAACCCGGACACCCGTGTTGGGAAGCCGAAGACTAACCGCCTGAGCCATGGCACGGGCGGAAGCTATGTTAGGTAAAGTTATGCAAATTATCGCAAATGTTCCAAGTTGTAGAATTACAATTTGATGTAGCAGAAATTATTCATGCACTTTGTCTGCGAAAAGTTTTTCTGAAATATTTTATATTCAGTGAATTATTAAAAAGACTGGAATGTGAAAACTTCATAAGGAAGAAAGGATCAAATATTAAGATTACCTGCGGTTTCTTTATCCATTTATGACTTCAGGAAAAGTGGGCTCTGTTACCTCTCAATATGGCCCAAAAATAGGAAGAGCCCAACAAATTTTAGTGAAAGTTCCCACTAAGAGGCGGACAGTGCTTTAATATAAAGAGTTCCTTTCGTTTTGCAAAGAAGGGCTAATAAGACGCGACATCTGGATATTACATCCTGCATACTACCGTGTCATAGCTCAGGATGTTAGTCGCCTGCTTCTCACCACTGGGGCCCAGGTTCGAGCCCAGGTCGTGCAATGTGGGATTTGTGGTGGACAAAAAGGCACCGGGGCAGATTTTCTCGGAGTACTTATATTTCCCTTGCCAATTCTCATTTCATTTTCATTCATTATCTATCATCAGGGGCTGGTACAATAGGCCAATAGTGGTCGACGTACCAATTGGACTCAGTCTCACCTCACCCCAAGAAACTGAAAAAAAACACTACGACTGTATTCCTTATTATGCAGGTTGGATCAATAGTAGAAAAATAACCTTGTATATTGAAGGTCGCCCGTTTGGAATAGATTATGTCCAGAAAGTATGCAGCGCTTTTCATAATTTTTTGCAGTTTAGCCTATTTTCTCCAAAAAAATTATCAAATTTTCTGATTCGAGAATCCGAAAGACCTTACCAACAGAATTCGGTTTTGCGAAGACTAATTGGTATTCTCACCTTACGAATCCAGTAATTGCTGAAACGTATAAACATATGTTAATAATATAAGCCTTCCTGCAGTATCACAATTGAAGAGTCAGTCACCTGGGTTATTCACGAAGGGACCGCCTTGGGGTCTAGTTGTCAGAGTTCCTGGCTACATATCCGGAGGTCCGGATTCGATTCCCTGCCTTACCATATGTTCTGAGAAGTCGTGGGTTTGGAACGGGATCCACTCAGCCTCGTGAGGATAATTGAGGAGCTATTTTAAGGAAATAACGGCTCCGGTATAGAAAACCAAAATTAAAGGCAGCTGAGATCCGTTGCGCTGACCACGTGACAACCTCTCTCCGCTAAAGTTGGCACTAAACCTCCGACAAGCGGCGGTCGCTCTGTCGGTATAGTTCTCTTGCGGACCACGGAGTTTGTTTGTTCGTTTTTTGTTTCTTATGTACGACGGAACATTAAAGAATTCTAAACTCTCCCATCTTTCGCGTGTTCATGATAACATGTTTCAAGTTGCCGATTGAAATCTGAGGCTCCTATTTTTGGTTACAAACTCTTTCCTATATTCCGTTATGTAAGGTTCTGAATATTTAATTATAGTTCTATCCTACAGTAATTGCTCCGGCTATTGTAATGTATGAAACTAATTAGAATTTGTGACCCGACTGCTGGTTATGTACCACTGATTTGAAAATACTCTTCTAGGCAAATGGCGGGGCGATATCTTGCAGTATGAGTAAAAACTTCTTTCCTGTTTGGTGTTACCATCCTGGTATTTGCCCGGAGACAACGAGAATTTCTTAAGAACATCTGATAAAACAATATTCTAGATAAGTACCTCCAAAATACAAAGATTTGAGGTATTCACGGCGGTGACTATGAAGGATGTCGTCTTCTGGGATCTGGCGTCCTGTAGATCTTGCGTGAACTGACGTGAACGTATCGTCGCTATCTTCAGGGTAGAAAAACTCGCAAACGACGAAGCAGCGTGAGCAGGTGGCTTCAGACTAAGCCACCAGATAGACAGATAATTTTAACCTTGTTGACAGCATGATATACGTCATATCGTGATAATATTTCATTTAACCTGATTACTATTATTGATATCTAAAGAAAAAATCTCAGTCCGGAGGATATCCTGGCAGAGTTTTCCTCAGTATCTCCACAGATATATCAGGATGTGATCCTATTTTAAAATATACTGCTTTAATATTACTTGCATTTAATCGTCCATACACCATCCTAATCTTAGACACTGTGTACCCTACGCAGTTAGGTAAAGTTATATGTGTTAAGAGTCGATCAGTAAGTAAACGAATGTCTGATAGGAGAAGAATAAAACAAATGATGACGACTATGAACGCCATGAAATATCTAGCGTTTTCCTGCTGTTATGACCCCTGTAGTTTTCAACTGATATGCTAAATTCTTATGCTCTTTATGAATGTCGCAAAACAGGCAAGGTTGGATACTTAAGAACCTCCAATATGAACTATGAAAAATGGGAATATGGGATTCTTTGAATCATGAGGCAGTGCAGCATTAATATGTATTTTTGTAATTATATAGACAATTTTATGACTTAGAAAAACGCGTTTTAGGTGTAGAATTCTTTTCATTTCTCTCCCAAACGTGTTACCAAAATATGTTTCTCTCCAATGCATATAGTATATGTAGAGAACTTATTTTGAAACTGAACTGAGAAATGCATGTAGGTCTTCATGTTAATTGTAAAAAGGGTAAAGTTGTCCAGTGTTCTCAACTAACTAAGCACTGTCTTGAAGGAGTATGGGGGAGTGGACGTATAGATCCAAATTTCTTGACCTCGGCATTAGCTGGGGGGTGAGTGGTCAGCTTCACGCTCCGGCCACTTTACGCCCGGGGAAAGAACCTCCTCTACCCATTTGGATAGGAGGTTGGGTGGCCCCCAGATTCGGTCTGGACGACTTGGAAAAGAGAAAATTCTTGATCCTACTGGACTCGAACACCGACCCCTCGGTCTTCCAGGCGTACACAGTCTCTATACAGACTTCGACATCGCGGCTTTTTCATGTGAATTGTATGCAATATTTTTAGGACTTCAATGAAAATTTTAGTGTGTACAGTGATCGCTAATTCACACCAATAACAAATCTCATTACAATCTGCAGACGGTTTCGTGCGGACAAATATACATGGCGAATATGAGAGACACAATTTGTAGCTGTCCGTTGCTGATACAAGTGAAGGCATTTAGGAGTTCTAACGTTTTTTTTTTCCTGTAAATGTTAATATCTGCATACTGAAAAACTTACTTTGTCTGTATTCAGATGATAAGATGCAGACTACAGATATAAAATAAGCTTGAAGGCGGTAAATAGCCGACAGACAGAGCAGTTCTTATTGGCAGATAACGTTAGAAACCTTCACCTCACAGGAACTGGTGATGCATGGCTCTCGGTTCGAGAGAATAAGTTGGTTGAAGACAATTGCATTCCCTCTTGTTGCCTAAGGAAAGTGAAACGCTACGCTGCACACGTGACCTCGAAACGTTAAGATAACCACGAAGTGGTACATAATTGTAACCGGGCCAATTATCCAGAACAAACAATTACGCAATAAATCTGGGATCATTGTCGCCATGTTTTCTGGTCCACAATTTTTTTCAAAGGACATGCGTGATGTTGGGAGAGCTGATGACGGTACTGGAATGTCCTCTCTAGCGTAATTCCAAATTAAATGAACTATAGTATGTTTACTTTAATAGATGTGCAAATATTTGTATTCACAGAAATAAATCTCTAGGCGTATAGTCCAGTTTGCTGCTATGTAACGTGTAGTTTTTATGACTCGCGCTGTTGTGATAAACTGTGCAGGAAAGTGTTGGGCAATATTACGTCTGGGAGAAGAAATACAGTAAAGATAAGTTTTGTAAGCGATATGGATTTCAAACGACATATTCTTACTCTGCCGAAACCCGGCTTTTAAATGTGAAGGGGTCTGGGCTTGAACCAAAGCCATTCAATCACCCATGGAGTCGAACCCTTCCTCAGAAGCCGCCGATTGTGCAGTTACTCAAGAACTTCACAGGATTTTATGGAAACCGAAGGTTTATTCCGTATTCACAATAGCCCTCCACTGGTCCTATCCTGAGCCATATAGATCCAGTCCGTACCATCCCACACTATCTCTCTAAGATCCATTTTAATATTGGCCACCCACCTACGTCTTGATTTTCATAGTGGTCTCTTTCCTTCTGCCTTTCACACCAATGTCCTATAAACATTCCTCTTCTTCCTCCTTCGTGCTACATCCCCTGTCAATCTCTTCCGCCTTGACTTGATCACTCTAATTATATTTGGTGAAGAGTACAAGTACCTTGACTCGAACTCCAACACCTCGGTCGTCCAGCCCATAGCTAGTCGCTATACCAACTAAGCTCTGTATTAGGTAAATTGAAAGAAAAATCCAATGACCTCATCGGGAATTGAATCCGCCACTTTCTGACTTGTAGCATAGTGCCCCAATTATAGCCGGTTTAAACGGTTGGTGAAGAGAGAAATCTCTGCCCGTACAGGTAATCTACTGCATAGCCTGGTCACTATACTGACTGAGCTATACCGGTACAATATTTCGTATCTATTTCATAAACCGTCACTTTACAGATCCAGATATACATGTACTCAGGAAAGAAGCACAGCTAACGCCTTCTTTCCAGCAAGCCCAGGAACGAGAGCTCTATAATCTCTGAGTCGAGGGACAGAGGGTCACAGGACGTTGCTAGACTCTAAACTGTCTGCACGGCAGCCTGCCTTTCCAAGGCTGGTCCAGCGAGACCTCTATTGGGACGGAAACGTCACCTGGATATGAGAGTGTGACCTTCAAGTATGTATCCGCTAGGCGAAACTGTTAGGATGAAAGCTGCAAGCAGATGATGAAACTAGTGACATTTTGGAAACTGTTGCTGTAATTAAGAAAAGTTATCTCTTCTGTGATGTAACTCCGTGCAGTCCGTTTAAAATCAACGAAATGTTTGGAGGAACATGTGGTCTTTATTTTCAGGGTAAAAGAATAAGCTAAGTGACAAATCAGCATGAAGCTGGTATAAGGCACAGCTCCCTTTGGCTCTTCCTCCGAAACGTCCTTTGGTTTTCAACGGATTAGACGGGGTTATATCCCAAAAGACAGGACTCTGAAAAACTGTTGTTCTATGGACTTAAAATTGTCACACCTGCTTATATGATTTTTATGCTAAATCATAAACTTTAACCAATTACTCAGTAGACGAACAGTTTGTATCATTAGATGGGAGATATGTGATCTTGACCAGTTTAAAAGAAAATATATAAAGATTACAAATCTAAGAGTAATATTTGCTTGAAAGTGACGTCGCTTACTCTAGCTGAAGTTGAGAGACTTTCCGCAGTACGTATTGCCTCTATCTTCAGGGTAGAATTGCAAACCAAACACGCAACAAGCGAGAAGCAAGAAGAAAGGGAGGGGTGAGAAATACTGTGTGGTAAACGTGGTTCGTAGTCCGTAAGAGGCGATGAATTTCTTGAGTAATGACTAGGGCCCGGATCTTTATGCGCTAAAAACACTTAAAATGTGCAAAAAAACACTTAAAATGCGCACAAAAACACTTAAAATATGCACTAAAAATCGGGAAAATATGCACCAAAATAAAACAATATGCACTTAAGAAACAGGTCACTTTATTCACTCACCTATTTACATGTACTGCATGTACTGCAGAAAGTATCATCACAATAGGCAACTAGTAATCTTTCAGTGTTTTCTGGAGACAAACTGCGTCTATTGTCCTTCAAAATAAGTTTATAGGCTGAGAATGATCTTCCTACATCAACTGATGTGATTGGACAGTATTTATACACTGGCGCCGAAGGTTCGGAACATTCATCTGGCAAAGATAACCTAATTCCACTCAAGTACGACTGACTGACTGAATCTTTTTTAGTCCTGGGTTCGATTTCAACACCTTTTCTAACTTGAATTTAATCTTCTCTCCAATTTCGTCTGGAGCGCAATTCAGTGAACAAGTTGCTTTCTGAACGAGTTGAAGTGAGTCGTGAAGGAGTGCACCACAAGATTCTAAGCTCTCAATGGCTTTTGAAACTGTAGAAAAATGTGCATGGATAAAATACACATCTTGAGAAACAGTATCACTTCCAAACACCAATTTTGCTTCACGGACACATGCACACTCATCTTCAAGTTTTGTAACCACTTCTTTTACTTGATTGAAATTCTCCTGATAAAATGAAACTGCGGATATCCATGTCCCCCACCTAGCTAGGACAGGTTCAGGTGGCAGAGGAACCTGAGGTAAGCAATCATCGTAGAACTGGACAAGAGCTGGTGCTTTCAGAAAATGATTTTTCGCACTTGCAATTAAATCGTTAACAGCTGGAAACTGTGGGCGTATTTTTTTGGCAATACGGTGTAATCCGTGCGCTAAACAGGTCACATGTATAAGATTTGGATAAAATACTTGTAAGGCCTTTGCTGCGTTCAACATATATGAAGCTCCATCTGTGAGTAATACAAGAACCTTACAACAATTATTCTCAATTTCAGATGGCCATAGTAGTCGCAGAGAATCATTTACAAATCTTGCTATTGTGCTATGGTTCGTTTTCTCTAGTACTTTGCAAGCAAGAAGATGAGGTTTGCCGGGTTCATGTGGATGTAGCTTACCAACTACGAAATTTGCTATATATCAGCCTCATAAATCGGTTCTCATCCACCGATATCCAGGCACAGTTCCCTCCGATGTCAGAACGGATTGATCCCAGAGTAGATTCATACAGCAAAGGCAGATAATTTTTTCTAAGGGTTGATTCATCTGGGATTTTTTAATTACACAATATTTCTCCAGAAATTATCTCAGAACTGGATTGCTTAATTTATTCCATGGAAGGTTAGTGCATACTAAAGCCTTACAAGTGAACGTAGTTCATGGAGGTAGGCCTAGGCCCACTGGGGCTGTAGTGCCAAGGAAAGAAAAAGGCCTTACAAAGACCGGCTGAAAATGCATTAACAGATGATTTGGGTTTGACCTGTGTAAGAAGTAGCTGTTGTGGTGTGCTCTTCTTCTCCTTATTTGCCGCAATATGTGCAGTCGTTCTTGAGTGCTGTTCAAGTTGACATTTCTTTTCACATTTTACTTCCTCTGCGCACACTTGAGAGTATACGACGACACCGTCTGTTGAATAGTCACTATTACTCGACACCAACCGAATTTTTTAAATATCTACTGCTGCACTTTTCTTTAGGCATTTTCAGTACAAGAACACTTTTTTGATGCAGACCATTAAAGCAAAGAGTAACACATTAACTGAAGAGACTTCTCTCANAAACATATATGCAGAAATGTGCTCTTACGTTTAGAATATCCAATAACGACCAAAAACCCTCAAAATATGCATTTGCATATGCGCATATGCATTTTCAAAAAATCCGGGCCCTAGTAATGACTTATCAAGGGGGCATCTCCGCTCAGTGCAGTTAATAGGATGTTAAGCAGAAACGTCAGAGAGCTGTATCAAATTATCTCAACTTAAGCGTGTTATCTAATTCTTCCAAGTCATTATATTTAATGGAGTGGAACCCGTTAACGTTCTTGACCCCTGCCTTCAGTGTTTCCCCCCCACCGAACTGCTTAACTTTCCTTTTCATTAGTAGTTTATTAAGGTATATTTGTTATTTCGTTTAAAAGTTTAACCTTCAGATATTATACATAAAATATATGTCCATCTTGTATTGTCAGAGAATATTCCAGCAGTTACGAAGTACCATTAGTGTGTACATGAAAGTCTAGTGACACAAATATGCTATGTCATATTTCTACAGGTAGCTGTCGGCTGTGGACATGCATATGTGCCCACCGGCCAGATAGAGCCAGGGGATATCGCTACACGGCTCCTATATAAACAATACGTCTTCTAGTGTGCTCAGTCTTGAAAGTGACGAAAGCGAACAGAATTTCATGCAAGTTGGGACCTAACTTACACCGCTGCACTGTAGCGGTTTCCGTAGCAGTAACGGTCTAGACTCATGCTCGAGAGGTTCTCAGCTCGAATCTCCACCAGGACACGAGTTATTCTGAAGGACGTCCTTCCTGATTTTTCTTAGTCGTTCCAGACAAGATCGGGATAGTTTTCCGAATATGCCACGACCACTTCCTACGATCATTCATTGTCATATTATTCTATCTATCTATCTATCTCTTTATCTATCTATTTTCTTAATGTATACACAGTCGATAGGTATCCTTGGACGGGGGATCAGTCCATCGCAAGGCCGCTGCTTAGATTCAGAAAAACGTGAACAGAGGATAAACGCACAGTCATGCATGTCTCGAGTGGGATTCGAACCCATGATCCAAGCTTTCTAACGGGAGAAGATGGTTCATGCCTCAGACCTCGTGGCCGCTGTGATGGGCAACATAAAATTCTAGGCTTTATAAACTAACTATTGAGAGCGTCACAGAACAACACACAAAAGGGTATGCCACCGGCAAGTGACATGGAAGGAACTACCTACAGTCTGCTTTCAGTAGTCAGTCAAACTGTGTGTCCGAATGGCGACAATAAACAGTGGCCAAATTTCAGGCTCCCAGAGGTAAAAATGGTAAAACTGTCGCTGTGCTTAACTAATTACACAATATGCCATGAAGGCGTATGGAGGATTGAATGTATAGATCCACGTTTTCTTGACCTGGGCATTAGTTTGAGGTGAGTGGTCAGCTTCACGCCAAGGCCGCATTACTCCAGGGAAAGAGTCCCCGGTGCCCATTGGATAGCAAGCTGAGTGGGCCCCAGAGCCGTTCCGGACGAAGTGGAAAAAGAGAATTCTTGACCTTACTTGGGCTCGAACTTCGACCCCTCCTTTCTCCAGCCCGTAGCCAGTTTCTATACCTACTACGCTATCCCGGCTCTCTTTCAGGCTCTCATATTGCTTTTATATCCCTAGAAGGGGTGTTCTTAGATCCACATTGATTAAAATTTGATGGCCGCAAGATTTCTAATCATTGGGCATTAAAAGTACAATCTGCATTCTTAGCTGAGCGACTTATGGCACTTCAAGGACTCAGCATCTTGTAATCAGTTAGTTAGTTAGTTAATCCGTATTGAAACAAGCAAGGAAGGAATCCTGTTCCAATTTTCTGTTTTTGTTTCCTTCTCACGTAGCTGTGTCATCTTCATAATTTAATTTATATTTCTAGTCCAGAATATGATGAAGGAACAGGGGGAAATTAAGACTTCAGCCGATATGCACAGATAGAAGCTTCTCCTACAGATATTCGAGAAGTATCCTTACGATACGAAGCAGAGAAGATAATGACCTCTCCACGGTGTTTGGTCAATTGTTTGAAACTACTGTTTAGTGGGGTGTGTACATTTTTTTCCTTATTTATTTGTTTATGTCCTATAGTTGTGTTTTCAATTGATGAATATTCCAAATTGAAATATCAAAAATATCTCTTAGTATCGTTGCATATGATAATCTCACAGCAGTGAATATGAAGATTTCTTTCTTTCGGGTAAAAAGTACACCAAGCAAACAGCCAGCAAGGGCCCCCATACACACACAGTTTGGCCTCTAGTTCGGCCTACACAGCTGAAGACTGAAAGGCAAAACTGATGTGTGTGTGGTGCGGCCTGCCAATCGTTTGGACTGTTGGCCTGTGGGAAACCCGTCAGTCCGTCAGTTCTACCTGCAGGACGTGACGTGTGTGACTCAACATTATAGGCTGGAAGACCGTGATTGTGGCATGAAGCCTGCCGGTTTATCTGCGCGTGTATGGGGAAGGAAAGGGAGGGGTAAACTGTGAAAGTTTTGCGTGTAAGGTCGATCGGAAGGCCAAATTCTGTGTGTATGGGGGGCCTAAGAGGATAACAGGAACCTTGCATGAGTTGCTCTTCGACGCTGAAGATGGAGGCAATATTTTCCGCCGAAATATGGGTGATCTACTTGAATGCATGGTATATTCTGGGTGGTATTACTATTATTGCCAAGTTTCTACTATTTACGTCGGAAAATTTTGTTATCAGGATTTAGCGACCAAATTTGCCTCTTCCTTTATAAGTTTCTGACAGAAATCTTCATGCCTTTCTCAAATATCCCATGCCTGTTAATTATCCGCCTATCTCATCCAGCTTTTTTCGAATATAGTGACAATAAATTAATCAAATGCCGGTCACGGTAGCCGAGCGGTCTAAGGCATGCACTGTCTTCGCTCGCTCATAAGCCGGGATCGTTGGTTCGAATCCCACTCAGGGCATGGATGTTTGTGTGCGTTTTTCTGTGTTTGTCTACAGGTAGAGGCCTTGAGACGAGCTGATCACTCGCCCAAGGAGTCCTACCGTATGTGTAAGATCTAGAAAAACCGAAGTGAACGGAGTTCATGGAGGTAGGCCTAGACCCACTGGGGCTGTAGTGCCAAGGAAAAAAAAACTAATCAAATCGAATGCCTTCTTCTATTTTGCCGCTACAATTCACGCAGAGTTTCGGTCTTCTCAACCGCACCTTTCCACTTTGACCTGTCCTGGACTCCTACCTTCCAGTTTGGTACCGTCATCTTCTTAATATCAGCTTTAACATCTTCCTCCTATCGTATTTTCGGTCTGCCCACTGGAATCTAATCGAATGTTTCCTGCATGAAACAACAAACGTTGCTTGAATACATCGGCATTGGTGACGTTTTCCCATGCGTGTGTCTGTCCCTTGAGTAATGCCTTATTAACATAAAGGGTGTCGAAATAAACACGCACAGGTAGGAATGTGAAGGTGCAAAGCCAAGAACAGAATGACGTGACATTCTTGGGGCTGAACAGATGTAATTAGCTTGATAGGGGGGTCATATAGCAATAGAATTGTGGATAAAGTGATTTCTCTCATATATGCTGTTGTTTTGAAATAGTGAAACTCCACAGCACACGAAGACAATGGGCCTTGTACGTACATACATAGGGACTCTAAACAAAGAAAGTTAAATCATTCACCGTAATTCCCAGAAGAACCGCCTTCCGGTAGAAATACATTTTTCGTTCCACTTTCCCTTCGTGTATTGCCAATGGAATGTCGTGTTACATTTATATTGGAGTAATTATAAAGAGTTGACTGTGTCCTCGGGAGAGTAATGATTTGCTAGTGGTCACGCATGTAACATTCGAGTGCCTTAGACACACAGAGAAATACATGCAAAAGTTTAAACAGGAGACTTGAAAGGAAGAGTCTATTTGGGAGAACTAGGACTGGATGGGAGGAGAATACTAAATTGGATCGTATGGTTATAGTGTACGTGTTTCTGCTTAATCTAACGCTGAATAGGGTGAGTTGACGGGTTATGTTGAGAAAGATTAAAAAAAAAAGTGGGCGAATTTTCTTGACTGAGTGAGTAGTGGTTTCTGTGACAGAACTCTGCTCTATGGCGTTATTGTGTTCTACTCAAAATCTCCGGATAAATTCCTACAAGCATAAAGATAATTCTGGAAACAATCATCATCATGGTTGATGAACCTGCAAATATTGACGCTTAAAATTCTGTTCATAATAACAGACCATTATATTACAGTATGAAACGGCGTAATATAAGCCTGTAATTATGAAGGATAATAATGTTCTTCGTGTGCATTAGTTTCTGTACTGTAGAGAAATCGCGGGTTCAAGTCCCGATGAGGTCATTGGGTTTCTTTCAGTTGACCTAATCCTTCCAGCCGCACTAGGCCCTGTGGTTTACTCAGCCTCTAACAGAAATGAGTACCAGGAATTAATTAAATAATTTTCGTTGGGACTAAAGCACTGCCGGCGCGTAGGGCTGACAACCTTACCGCCATCTTTGAGCCGATTATCTAGATAATGTGGGACCCTCAACGTCTCCCAAACCTATTGGCCTTCACGGCCTCTTATAGGGATAGCTTCACTTTTTTTACTCCCCGAAATACAAGGAAACATTTCGCTTNTCCTGTGGAGAAATCGTGCCTGTTGCCACAACGTAAATATTAAAGAAGTTGTGTCTAAGGTTTTGGATTGGACTCATCTGGTTCGGCATAATATTTTGTAATGGGCAGTTGTGAGCACAGTAACTTCCACGTTCCATAAAAAGCGGTAAATTTCTTTGAGTGGATGTCGCCTTCTCAAGTAATACTCGCTTCTTAAAGTCAGTAATTTTTTTTCTTCAGATTTTATTATTTTTGAGAACTGAGCATCGAAGAATTACAGAAGAGTGAGTTGATGAAGTGCAGCTTCAAAAAGATTATGTGAGCTGTCGGCATAGCTTTTTAACTGCCCAAGTGATAGTTCATTAAATAAAGTCAATATATATAATATTCGAACGACAACTTTATTGAAATGGAGAAAGTTGTTATTCGAATGACTTACTTAACACCTCTCAGTATCTACTGAGTACAAGGAAATGCAACAATTCAGTTTAGTTGCTGGTTATTTTATTTGTAAGAATATGAGCTCTATTATTCAACAATTTAATAAAGTTGAACCTTTTTTTTTTTTGCCTTTGAACCCACGCTGAGCTTCAAGAAACCATTGAGATCTCTGTACTTGTGATTTACTTCGCAAAATCCTATAATTTCACGAAGACACAGGAAGACTAAATCAACTCTCCTTCTGCCTCATGTTAATTTGTAGACACATCATGTTCATGTATGTAATCTCAGTATGGTGTTACAGTATTTTACAAGCACACCTTCCCTCTTTTCCTCTCAGATCCTCGTACCCCCAATTAATAAATGTTCGCCAAAAGTAACTTAAACTTCAGACATCTTTGCTGGATTTTTGGTTCTCAAAGCGTTAGCTACGAATATTTCCATCTTCTGGGATGAAACTTCGTGTAGTTCGGCGAAAACCACCACTAAACGTTTTGGAGCAACATATTACCTACATCTTCAGAGTTTAATAATAAGCCAAAATATGAGTAGATAAACAAGAAGTAAATTCTGCTTGTTATCTGGCTAATGCTGGATTCTCACCACGAAAAAGGAATAATATGTTCCTCCGAAACTTCGGCTGATTTTCGTTATGTTACAAAAGATGTTACTCTTCATGTTTAGTTCAGTCAGAGGGGAAGCAAAATCACATTATGATCTCTTAAAATGCAGAATATACATGTATTTACAAATATAGTTGATGAACATTAGTTTATTAACGTTATTCAGTACATTTGAAATATATAAGACTAGATAAATAGAGATTATGTTCGTCGATAGTTATGAACTTAAAATATTAAAAAAAAACGCAGGTATTTTTCTTCCTTTGAAATCAAATTTCTGAAATTACTTTACCTTTTTCACGTCACATTTGGAGCCAAGTTGAGCGCAAACTGATATTTGTCTTGGAGATTTATACTCCATTTCTTTTTCTTATTCTTTGGCCAGATGAGTGAATGTCAGTATCTCAGTAACAATTGTGCTTCATGAGTCAGTTACATGCCAAGTACAGCTGTCGTCTTATTATGCAGAGTGGCACAATACTCAGTTAACCTCAAACATTCTCTCGTATTAACGGGAATGTTTAGATTTAAACCGCCAGTCAATTTATAAGAAGGTATCATAGCGTTGTGAGTTATTTACTGAACACGGAGGACCTCATCTCGATAAAATGTTGTAAATTTACTGAGTAATAAGGACATTTTGGCGGAGACATACAGTAGCGTATTTGATTGAGGCATTAAGCTACAAGCCGGAAGGTTGCGGGGTTTGATTCCCGATGAGGCCAATGGATTTGTCAATTGACCTAACCTTTCCAGCCGCACTATGGCTCTGGGATCCTCTCAGTCTCTAACAGAAATTAGTACCGGGAATATTCCTGGGGGTAAAGGTTAGCCAGAGCGTAAATCTGACAACCTCACTCCCATCTTTGAGTCGGTTTTCTAGAAAATGTGTGACCCTCAACGTCTCACAACCCCATGGGCCTCCATGGCCTGTTACAGTGATATATTTATAAAGAAGTTTGTAATGAAGTTTAATTTATATTTTACCAAAAATTTAACTGACTTCTGGGTCAACCTTTGTACTCAGTAACGGAAACTTATTGAAATGGAAATACATTTTATTTATTAATGCTATCTTTAAGTTCCATCAGAATTACTTCACAGTGGTTAGTTGGTAATTGCTTAGTGTGGAATGCTTTCACCCGAACATTACTCTATTGTTTATTTTAGACTTTCACTGTAGTTGACTCCTGATGCCAACAGCGAGCCACCGTGAAATTCTGAAGTCAGTAGTTGCACACCCCTGTGGGGACGACATACATCACAGATTTTGTTTACCAAGCATCACGGGGGATCGAATTTAATTTGAATGAATGTGTGGGTTCGAGAGTGTTCTTACACATTTCCTCATGAAATTAAGCCACTGAGACCTTCTGTGCAGTTAGAAAAAAAGTGACCGACAGTTGGTAAATTAATTTTACAATGCAAAATAACAGCATTTCAAATCGATATTCTGTTCATTTGAACTAAAGATGTGTCAGTAACTCAGAGCCTTGAAAGCATCAGTTCTCGCCTAGCATTTTTTCATTTCACATAAATATATTGATGAAGAACAGTCCTGAAGTGATGCTGCTACTTACCTTAGTGACGTCACAAGGTAGGGATGTCAGTTGATATGAAAAACTGTACCGATATTGCAGGCATTTATACTGATATCAAATAGTTTTATTGGTCTAGTGTTTTATAATTGAAATATAGGCCTACAAAATTATATCTAGCCTTAACATTTATATTCCCTGTATTTGTATCACATAGATTTGTTGAAGCACTGTTTAAATAAAAGCTTTAAAATATATTAAATCGAAGAATGTAATTTAAAATATTACATATTATTTCTATACACATCGTACCAGTAACATATTTATTAATTTTCCTCCTTGTTTTTAATTTAAGAAGTGGGGGGGGGGTACCGGAGCCCCTCGATATTGCAACATAAAATGTGATTCTTACAGCAGCTTCTAATGATGCATGAATATATGGCATTGATGAAAGCATAAGTGGCCTGAGAAAGCCAAAGTTCTGAGTGAAATTAATTTTGATCACCATAAATTCAAAAGATCTTACCATGGGCACTGAACCCGGGACTCTGCGCTAGGAAAGGAAGAGCCCTAGTTACGGCATGGTGTGTCTTCCTTCTTAGTAGCCAAGTAAATTGTCTTCCCAAATTCTATATTATAGACAGATCACAGCTATTTTGTTGTTTGGAAAGAATAAAATAACTTATGCTACCAAGAAATTACACATTTTTTCTACATAACTTCAGGAATTACCGACATCAGTTGGCATCCCTACCAGAGAAACATTATTTTCCATGCTCGTCTGAGGTATTCATATCTCCAGATACATATTAATATTACTTAAACCACTAACGTAGTTTAAACCACAAGTTACTTAAAGTAAAATCATAAATTTCTTAGTTAGCATCAATACAACAGGAACACTTGGACTTCTTTCATCATTTCTTTGCTAAATTATTCTAAAAAATTGATAATGCGCTTTTTATAGATTTTTAAGAACACAACTATTGTTCAATTGCAAAAATAATAGCAGCACTTCTTTACAGACGCAGTTGAATGTCATAAGATGATATAATGAGGGTTAGGCCTTCGTAAATGTTGCTGAGATCTCAAAGTGATCTTCTGTGGTCCTTGACCTTCGCCGGAGCAGCCATTTGAAAAGTTCTGTGAAGGATCATTTTATGATCTTAGTTTTATATATAACTGCATTACAGATGATTATGTCACACTTGAAAAATAATGCCTAAAATAGTCTTATGAACGGCTTGTGAAACAAACGTGCAAATGACGTACGCATGCTTCTGCATGACACTCAGCATCATGTGAAAATTTACATTAATTTCATGCAATAGCTTCCTTCAAGAGAAGTTGATTTTCACTCATCTGTTAAAGAATTTTCCCGAATTTTCCTTACAGAGTATCCAAGAGCCAATTATTGGTCTCTATTCTGAGCCTGTTGAGTGTAATATACATTTTGATAACAGAATTCGTCAAGAGCCATTTTAATGTTACCTCCCGTTTACGTCTGTGTCCCTCAGAGCGAGCTGTGTGATGTAGCTGTAGCGATCACTACTTAAATTCGCTAGGTATTTCCGTTGGGATCTCGGCCGCAACTTTGGCTATTTTGATCAGGGCTTTTGTGCTTTTCCGCGGTCTCGTTAGGCAAATGTCGGGGTAATAAACTGAAGAAGCCACAACTACCTTCTTCCAAGTCCCTTCCAGGTTCACTCCTCAGTTATCTCACCCCTAGAAGCTACATACTTTAACCTAGTTACTGTTACCGTCGTGAAACAAACCTCAAAAAGAAAAATGGTGTATCAGTTTGACAATTCGCTTCAGATATTTCAGCTAAAATCTTCTGTTCATTTATTGCCTTTTCTCTACATGCTCCGCCTATCATGTCCTCCTTTATTTTATCTTCGTAATTGTATTTGGTGTAGTTTAACTTGGACCGCCTCTGTGGTCTAGTGCTCAGAGTTCCTGGCTACAGATCCAGAGGGCCGGGTTCGTTTCCACCAAAACAGTGAGTCTGAAACGGGGTCAACTAGCCTCGTGAGGATAATTGAGGAGCTATTTCAAGGAAATAACGGCTCCGGTTCAGGAAACTGAAATTAACGGACGTGGGGATTAGTTGTTCTGACCTCACGACACCCTCTATCCGCTAAAGTTGGCACTAACTTCGCCGAAAAGCGGCGGTCGCTAGTTCGGTATAGTTCGCTTGCGGACTAAAACCACGGAGTTAGTGTGTTTTTGTTTGTAGTTTGCCTTGTGAAATTCTTCATTATACAATTTCCTCCAGTGTCCTATAATTTTTCTCTCCTGCTTCCGAAAATTCTTTTCAACGTTCCTCTCCAAATACATTCTTGTCTTGTGGGGTGGTGCCTAGTTTTATACCCATGCAAAACAAGATGCAAAATTACGTTTGGAATGTTCAACCCATTTTAAACCGCTTTCAAATTTTTCATTAACACAAAAGAGAAGAGAGCGTTCAGATTTTACACTCATATAAAATTGTGGATTTTCCAGGAAAAGGGAAGACAAAAAATCTTAATTAATAAGATAGAATTTCCTAATTTTCGAATTCAAAATTATCTTAATTTTCTAGAGAATTTTATTTCCATTTATTTCTGTTGTTCCAAAATATTTGAGGTTTGCCCTATTTCCGAGGGCTGCATTGGATATATTTACATTAGATTACGAAATTTTTACAAGCGCAAAAGTTCCTTCACACTCACACATTAGAAGTGGTCGTAAGCGTGTCCTCCATTGTGTACGCTGTGTCCTGACTTGGTGACCACAGCATTGAAGCCGTTGTGTTTGTCCGCGGTGTAGTCCACGGTGCGCACAGAGCCGTCCGGTTCCACGAGGCTGTACTGCCCCTTGACCACGTCACCATCACGAACCTCATGTTGGCTTTTCACATCTCCAGTGTGGTAGTCGTTAACGGAATACTTGAAGCTGTACTTGGGGTGGGCCTGGGACACAACAAAGCCGTTCTTAAGAAGTTGGCAGCATAATAAGGCTACTCCAGTACGTGTGGCCTCTGATTTCTCGATCATCATTATATGCAGCCGAGTCATTCTTGATAAGTTCCCACTCACAATTTCATAGAACTGAAAGACTCTTTACCGTGTTCACAAGAGACCGTCACTGTTACCTTCCCTAAGTCAAATTTATTCAATTCACACCACCCAGTTCTGTTTACCCACGACTGATGTCAATATTATTTTTCCATCTACATCTGGATATTTATAGTGGTCTCTTTCATTCAATTCTGGTCGTAGGAATATTGCATCTAATGCTCTTCTACTTGTGATTTTTACATGTCCTGTTCCCCACAACTTTGACTCGATAATTCGAACTATATGTAGCGAAGAACTATATGAATTTATTCGTTAAAAACATTTTCCAAGCCTCCTATTATTTCATCCCTCTTCGGTCCACACATTGTCCTCAACACCGTGCTCTAAAATACCTTCAGTCTATGCTCTTCTCATAATATTAATCACCAAATTTCACAGTCATACAAAACTGCAAGGAAAACTTAATATATATCAATTCTTACAATTTCAGAAAGCAGACGAGAAAACTAATGTTTCTGAACTGAATGGCAACAACCAATATCCGAGTTTAATTTGCGTTTATTTTCCACATCGCTCAAATTTGGTACTTTACTGTCCTTCCCAAATGTTCGAATTCAGCCACACTATCAAATCGTCTATTAGCTGTATCTGGATTATGATTTTGCCTTGTATTCTGGTGACTGGACATAAACATATGCTTAGTTTTCTCTGTGGTTATGTCTTAACTAATATGGCTTCTAGCACCAATTACAGCTTACTTATACTCACTAACTGCAGGGAGAAGAATCCTATATGCGAACCCATGTCACTGAAATAGTAAAGAATACGCCTGTTCCTCATCTTTATTTATCCCGAACGAATATTATCGTGCTCACGAGCTCGCTACTGGCCCTAATTTGAGTAGAATCCAGTTCACACTCTCACATCCTCTCCTTTAAAATCGGCATTCATATTGTCCCCCCTTTATGCTTTCATGAGCTGATCACAGTGAACGTGGTGTCTAAGGCGTAAACTGTCTTCGCCCGCTCAAACAGTGGGATCGTGAGTTCGAATCCAATTTGAGGCATGAATGTCTATCTACCTTTATTCTGGTGCAGGTAGCTGATCCCCTGTCCAAGGTGTCTACAACTGTGTAAAAGATGAAGAAACTGAAAAAGAGGCCAAGGCCCAACAAATGACTGCAGATATATAGATACGAGTAAGTAGATAGATAGATAGATAGATAGATAGATAGATAGATAGATAGACTTACGTGTCGCTAGTAGTCTCTTCAGTTCAGTATTTCAATTTAAAATATTACATGCATTTCTTGTTGCTCTCATGCCTGCTACACGTTCTGCTCATCTTCTCCTACTTTTGCTACCCTAACAATGTCAGGTATAAAAGAGAGGTTATGAATCTCCTAATTATGTAAGGTCCTAGCACCTATCTTCATCTCTCGTAGATTAAGATATTCCCCTAAACATCCTTTTCTCAAATAAGCTCCAAATTATTCTTCCCTCATGGTGGAAGACTACATTTGTTTCATCAGTAACACAGACATATGGAATACTTGCTTCAGTGTGCACTGTGAATTCCTGAAGGAGGGGCATTATGAAATGGGAACTTGTCATTTCATCTTGAGGAATATCCACTCAGCTTTCCCCTCCTCTGCAAGTAGCGTTCATTTCGAAACAAAATCAAACCAAGATACTTACGTAATAATCCACGTCATGTTCCGTTTCGCCTCCGTGTCCGCCATAGGCACTAATTGCGTGACCTTCGAGGCCACCTGCTCCTTCCAGCGCCAGTCCATGGCCTTCCAATGACAGTCCGTGGCCTTGGAGACCTTCAGCCCCGTAACCTGGGTACGGGTAGGCACAGACAGCAGCTAGAGCCACCAGGAAAGCGAGAGTGGCCAACTGGAAGCGTGTGTCACTGCCGTTAATTGTTGGTAGTGTGACAAGCTACAGCAAGCAAGTTCAAACTTTGCACGCTAAGATAAATATGGACAGATAGTACTGGACGGCGAAGAGGCTGTGAAATCGTATATAATACAAGTTCTAAGCCAATGTGGTCTAGTGGTCAGAGTTCCTGGCTACAGATCAAGAGGTCCCGGGTTCAATTCCCGGCGCTACCATATTTTCTGAGAAGTAGTGGGTATGGTACGGGGTCCACTCAGCCTCGTGAGGATAACTGAGGAGCTATTTCAAGGAAATAGCAGCTCCGATCTAGAAAACCAAATTAACGGCTGGGATTTGCTGCGCTGACCACGTGACACCCTCTATCCGTTAAAGTTGACACAAACTTAGCCGACAGAGCACAATAGATCACTATAGGTCGCGGTGCATGGTCGAGAAGGCCCACCCCTTATACAACTTCGATGACAAGCGGTGGTCGCTCGGTTGATATAGTTCGCTTGCGGACTCAAATCACGGAGTTTGTTTCTTTATAAAATAAGTTAATATACCCCCCCCCCAAGTCTCTTGCAGAGCTCTCATGGCTAGAAGACTTATGCTATGGATAGTTTCGTTAAATATGACACATTTAAACCAAAAAGTACGGTGCCTGGAATTCATAAAGAAGTCATATTGACAGAAAAACATCCTCTCACCGGTCTTTGTATCATCCAGACGAATATAGTCCATGTCCTCAGACCTGTTACTTTAAGATCTACTTTAATGTTATCCTTCCATTTACGAGTAAGTCTTCCATATTTTTGTTCCCTCAAAGTTTTCACACAAAAATTTAGTGTGTATTTGTCATTTGTGTTTCTTGTTCCATAATGGTACGCCCTATATTGTCATGAAATTACAATATCTTAAATAAGCGCTATGCATTCTCAGTTCCGTGACGCTATCACAGATTTGAAGCTATGTTTACAACCATAAGATTGACTGGATATTATGAATGTGTTGTATATTTTACATCGAAATGTTACTTCATCTACTTCCTAATTATTACGGAAACAATTTACTAGAAACTTTGTTGTGTTAAGCAACAATTTTTTGGGTCTATTTCGTATTTATGACTTCAACACTAAGTGCTTACACAGGGCTAGCATTACCGTAACGTAAGTTACAAATCTTACCGCACTGTTTATATTTGTATTTATAATATCGTTACGAAATGAATTTAAGGTCAGTAAGGGCCAAATTTGCAGTTGTGGGGGCCCCGGACAAAGAAATTTAGATTACGAAAGCTCTCATGTACTTTATATTTGTTATAACAACTAAAAATACGAACTAACTTTTCGTGATTCTAGGAAAACAAATGTCTCAATAAAACCTGAGGATAACTTTTCTGTTTTGCGGTGAGCCCGGGGTGACCATCCGGGTCGATGACCCTTAAATACGACCCTGAGCTGAGCAGCGTTTTCCAATTTTCACGCACAGATAGCCAGGATATTAAGAACAAGGCAGAAGTACTTACCGCCATGAATGTCATTTCTTGGTGTGTGAGGCGGCTTGTTTTATTATCAAAAAATATGTGAACTGATACAGTAGCTCGCTCCACTTTATTTATATACGGTAGGTCGGTGTAAGATGGGCATGGAAGCGAATCGCTGAATAGAAAACCATATCAGTGGAAGGGGAAAGGGGGGGGGAGTGATATTTTGTCGTAGCTCCTCTTTCCGCCCTTTCCAACGGAAGCGTATCAATAATTAGTGAGAGTGGATTCCTTATATTAGAAAGGGACCAAAATGTGTGTTTTGTCAAGTTTGGGGATGGGCTAGCAAGAAATACTGTATTACTTCTAATATAAGCTGCCCTCGAATTTAAGATGCATCCAATTTTTAAATGAGGAGTTTAGGAAAAAATTATAAATATGTATTTAATTCAATAACTTCATTTTCTCCTCTGTGGTTCTACAGCCCTTCGGAACTTGGCAGCTTATCATTTCCCTATTTTATACATAGTTGGAAGGGCACCTTGGACGGGGAATCAGCCTGTCCTGAGGCCCTTATCTACACACAGAACAATAAAAACAGAATAAAAGCACAGAGATATCCATGTCTCGAGTGAGATTCAACCCACGATTCCAGTGTTCGAGCGGACGATGACAGTTCATGTCTTACACCCTACCCCTGTGATGAGCATGGCTTTATTTAGAACAAAGTATTTATAGCCAATTAGAAATTTTCATGGAAAATATACCAAAAAGAAGTGGACATTTAAATTTTTCACTACATGCACACTCTTCTGTGTCTTCTTTATGTACTTAGAATGCTCATCCAGTGATCCTTCAGTCACACTTTCATTTTCAGGAGGTGATGAAATCGCACTATTTTGTTCTGTGTCATCCCAAAGAATGTCATCTTGCATTCCATCTTCTGCACTATACATTGACTGGAGCTTCTTTCCAAGCTTTTGATATCCACTCCACTATTACTGACACTGATGCTCTTTTTGTTTGGTCACTAGTTGTCAATACCTGACGGTCTTTTTTTTTCAGCCCAGCGTTATAGAGTTTATACACACGATGCTTGAATGATTTGTTAGTTGACAATCAAGTGGTTGTAATTGACTTGTCATGTCACTACAAATTATCACTAGATCCGTGTTTTTGGTCCGTCACCTGTTTCTGAGTCTGTCAGAGAAATGGCACTGAAATGCAGCTGCTGCAGGCGTGTTCTGTGGGTCCACCGGTCTAACGGTCCCATACACATCCAAGTCAGTCTTTCATTAACTCCGATGTCATACATTGGGGGTGGGGGTGGGGGGCGAATTATTACATTTTGCAAACATTTTCTTTTACCACTTCCACTTTTCATAGCCTGTGATTTTCATTGTCACTTCTTTTTCGCTTTTGAAATTTGTGGTATAATTGGGAAAAGAACCGCAGTTTCGTCTGCATTGCAGGTTTGATTTCAAGCATGCTAATTCCTTTGGTGTCGTCCAGTAGCTAAACGATTAAATTCATTTTATTTCCAAATTCGAAGGAAGTTTTGACTAATTTTTGTCCTTCAACTTCTCTTTTCATAAAATTTTCACGCATCCACGACTGGTCTTGAAAATATGTTACTATTCCTAGCACATTCTTCTGCTTTTGACATTAAGGCTTCCTCAGTTAAAGGTAATCCCTTATTTTGAATTGTCTCATTCTGGTCCCCTGCACTATTAAGTTAGAAAGTTAATAGAATTTTCCGTCCAGTGCGGCAATAGATGTCACTTCACTTTTATTATTCTTGTCTTACATGTTTCGTTTTAATTAAAACCATCATCAGAGACACTTTCCATACGGCAGAAGACACTGTTAATTAACCTGGTTTGATGTTCACTTTCAGTTGTGTTATTCAGAAAAGTATGTTTCGTATTATTGTCGTAGGTTTTAGTTACGAGGGCACTCGTCGTATAAAAACATAAACATGTAAAATAATTGAGTATGCCAATAGGCTATAAATCTTTGAAATACTCTAAAAGCGAGGCATCAATCTCAGGATTTCCAGAAAATTCATTTGACTGCTACACCATACGTAAAATCCGTTTCTATGGCTAAATCTGATAGAAAAATGAACACACCTGAACGATAAGACTGTCAAGCAATGACTAAACTAAAAGTTGGAGGTTGTCTCACAGTTAAAGGTAGGGGGATGATGTGACTTGATATCTTACTCCGAATATATTTACGTTAAGTTCATTCCACGCTACCCCGTGGACAGTTTGCAATCTGGTGAATAACTCCTCGAATTTAATAGCACCTCAAATTTTCAACGGGGAAAGTTGTGAAAAATGTGTCTTATTCTCGAAGCATTTTACGATAAGATTACAGAACATGTCTTAAACGTGAGTTAATATTGCTGCATGCTTCTTTCAGGTGTTCATAGTAGAGACATAGAATAAAAGGCGGATTTTTTATATAATTTTTTCTGTTTCTATTTAGCACACGGACAAAAGAATATTTCAGACCTCGGCACTTGGGAGGCAAAACGGTAACCGTAAGAGTGCTGCATAATTACATTCATAATTATATTTTATACACCGAGCAAAAGTAACAATGGTCTTAATCGTATACGGAAGGTGCCATGTTCGAAGCTCGGCTTGAACACCGAATAACCTGATTTAAGTTTTCGGGATCTTGCTCATCCCTCCAAACAAATGCTTGAATAGTATATCAAATCGTGTTACAGCTGCTGCCTTTCACATAATTTCCATTTTATTATTTATTAATCATTTAGTCATATGTAAGATTTGAGGCTTTCACAGCGGCGACTAGGAAGAATGCCTTCTTCTGGGATGTGGCTGCAGCCACTGCTGACGCTGGTTCCTCGCTAGCGGATTTTTATACCCTGGAAATGGAGACGGTACTTTCCTCCGAAACGTCGGTTCACACAAGATCTACATGGTGCAACATCCTAGAAGACGGTATTCTTCCTTTAGTCTTATGATTCAGTATTACCTTAGATGCTGACATTATCATTAATAATTCACAAATAAATAAAAATAAACTACATTATATTTGTATTTGACCGATTAACTCTAAAAGCAAATAATTTTAAAATATTTTTGTAAAATCTGAAGCTTTAATGGCGGTCAAAATTTATAAAGCCTTCTCAGACTATCAGGCATGACGATTAGTTGAAATCGACGCTTTTAAACCAACTGATAAAGCTGATAGTTCGAGAAGATTTTATTAAATATTATTTGTTGCTTATTAAGGCTGAAGTAGACCGCTCGATAGCTCAAGCGGTTAGTCGCTGGCTTCACAGCGCGGCGGCCCTGGTTCGATCCTGGGTCTGGTAAAGTGGGATTTGTGGTGGACAAAGTGGCGCTGGGGCAAGTTTTCTCCGAGTACTTCGGTTTCCCCTGCCAATCTTCATTCCACAAATTGCTCCACAATCACCCTCACCTATCATCTGGGGCTGGCACAATAGGCCAGAAGTGGCCGCAGTACAAGGGACTTAGTCCCACCCCACTAGCAATAAAAAAAGGCTGAAGTAAAATTATTTATCCTCTTATGAAAATGTAATTAATGCACTGGATACGAATCAGTGGAATTTCTGAATGTTTGTATTCTCACGAGCAAAGAAATATTGATTTTAATACAGTGGATAGTGGAAACTAACAGAGCTAAGTTAAAGTTCTTGTATTCACCTGCAAGGAATAAAGGAACTGCACATAAGTCTGCCATTAGAAATTGAAATAGATATATCCCTACTAAGAAAGAAAAAGTGGTAATCCCTCCCTTACAAGTGTGGTACTTGGGGCCGCTGGTTGAGTAACTATTATAAACAGAAGCTCTCGTTCCGCTTAGCCATTGTCTTAGATAGAGACACGTGCGGTTCGTCTGCAGGTTTCTCTACTCGTTACGTCAGATTTAGATACGAAAGTGAAAATTTAGTTGAAAAATTCCGCAACAGATAGAACGATAAGCAGTTCCGAAGCGGCAGTCTTGGTACTACTCGTGTTCTTTCTCTTTCCCGCTCAACTTGCTGGACTAGAGCGCAGCTTGCCGATTCCTCACGTAGTATGCAGTTCTGTACATCTCATATTCGCCTAAAGATGTATAATTAAAAAGAGATTCGACCCCATTCAACGTATGGCACAAAGGATGCCCGTGCTCACAATCATTTCGCCGCAGAGCTGGGTCACAAGGAGATGTGTTTATGTTCTCAACAGTCAGTAACACGGAAATTGCTCCTGACAGTACCTGCAATGATAATAATGTTGCCATAATTGCTACAGCTATTGTATTGTATTGTATTGTATTGTATTGTATTGGAGAGGGTGAGTTTCCCCATGCACTTAGATCATCTGTTGGTCCATTGTGCGTCCTCCTATGATATTCTACCAGTCTCTATTCCCTACCGCTACTGTTGCGTGCCATCAGTCCCGACTCAGCCAGCGAGTTCGGCCTCTACTGGCTCAGCGGTATCTCGATGCTTCCCCCATCTACCAGAGGCGTTAGAGACTACTGTTGGGCGGGAAATGTCCTGAATTTGGCTCAGTGGTCCCCTTGGGACATGAGGTTCTTTTACGTGCCGTAAAGCTACGACACTGGACCCACGGCTTAAAGTCCCTCCCGGAGGACTTGTTCCCTGAATTTTTCTGCCCTTAAAAATTCCACGACTTCCTCCGGGTTTGAACCCGCGTTACGTTACCCCTAGACTACTGAGGCCGCTAATTGCTACATCTAACACTAACTGGGATGACTTATATTCTATAACGTTATTAGCAATGTACCTACTTTTGCTTTCAGTTCAGGCTAAGAGAATGATGTACACGCAACGAAGGCGGAGATAAGTGATCAGTTTCACGCTGAGGAGCTTCGTAAATTCTAGTATACTCTTCACCACTTATTATTCATTCATTCATCAATGGCCCTACAGCCCTTTGTTGGGCCCTGGCCTCTTCTTCAGTTCCGTAATCTTTTTTACAGAGACTGTAGGACTCCTGGGACAGACGAATAGCCCCTAGAAAGGCCGCTACCTACACACAGGTCAACACAAACAGAATAAATGCACACAGACATCCATGCCTTGAAAATAATTTGAACCCACGATTCCAGCGTTACAGCAAGCGAAGATAATTCATGTCTTAGACCTTGCGGCCACTGTGATCAGCCAACTTATTATTAGGGTAATTAAATCAAGGAAGAAGGGATTGGCAGGGCATGCGACCTTAGTGTGTACGTTATTTGCCTGACTTCAGAGCTCGTATTGGCGGGATGCGTCGGAGTAAATTGTAGCTACTTCAATAACAACCAGAATTTTGGTAAATTTTCACTCATGTTCCAATTCTAACACCAATATTTTCACAACGTACAAGGAAATCGCGATGGGTTTCCTCGGTCGCTGCTAAACAGATACAAAATTCTGGAAACTACGAGAAGAAACAGATCAAATATCTGTTTAGTTGGTTACGAACCGATACCACTTTTGTATGTAGTGACATCAAGCAGAGAAAGAGAGAGAGACATTAAATTCGGTCCACTTTTGAATTAATGGTAATAATTCGTAATAAATAAAATACCACGTTATTTTTTCCCAACAGAAATTTGCTGCTTATACAGTTATGTTTCGACATCAAATTTTTCTTCCTTTCAGTATTATTGCACCGTGTAAATCATGTAATGAAAATAAGATACTGAGTTTTATTTTTAAAAATTTGCTACTTTGTGTATAATTATAAATCAGTATGATTTAACGCAAGTCTTAAATAATGAATCAAAGAACATGGTTCCGACAACACGTGACATATGACATGCCCATTCGTCTATTTTTCCAGGAGATTCAAACGTACTTCACCGGCACTTATTTCCTTTCTTGTTTTGTATTTGGAGAAGATATCCACTGGAGACTTTTTCTCTACATTTTTAATTGCGTAATTGTATATTTTCATTTAAATTTCTTTTTGTATAAAGGGACATGTGTGAAACTACTCTCTCAAAACATACACTACTGTCAAAATAAATTAAAAATAACAAACGGGCCAATATTTGGGTAACGGCAACACACAACGAATTAAGTTCTTTTGGATAATTCTCATGAACAAGGATCCCACGTTTTACCATAAGATTATTATTATTAAATTAATTATGTCAACCTGAAGCTGACCAAAAGATAGGGTAGAAATATGTAATGGCAAGAATAAAAATACTCTTGATACTACATAATTATTTAAAACATTACAGGATGCTAAAATCAAAAAGAATTAATTTTAAAGTTTTCCTTGCGACTGTTTCAGATATTCATTAAAAATATTCTTTTAATTTCCGTTCGCCCCCCCCCAGTTTCTTTTTACCACAATTTTTCGAAAATGATACTATTTCCGTCATTATTATTATTATTATTATTACTATTATTATTATTATTATTATTATTATTATTATTCTACTCCTGTTGCTCTAATTTGGAGAATAGAACATTCTTGAAATACTTCGTTTCGCTTCAGTGTCTTAATGTAAGACATTCGGTAGGACCCTTGGACGGGGGATCAGCCTGTCCAATGCCGCTATCTAACAAAATCACAGAATTAACGCAAACAGACATCCATGTCTTGAGTGGAATTCGATCCCACGATCCCAGTGTTCGACCGAGGGAAGAAATTTCACATCTTAGACCGCTCGGCCAGTGTGATGGATATTTCTCTCATAAGGTAATAAAAAACTCAATTCAGTTGATCCATATGTAGGGCTAATCTGAAACCATAGGCGCTCAAGGAGTAGTCTAAATAAATTTGAAGGTAATGTTCATTGACCGTCCTACAAAGTTTGGATTACGTTCTTGAAAATAAAATAGTCTAATGGACAATAACAATAACAATGTAATTCTTCTCTATCATCCAAGTGGTTCATAGCCTTGGATTTTCATTTGCCTGTATACGAAATACCTCTTACAGTGACCGCGCGGTCTAAGGCATGAAATGTCTCTGCTTACTCGAATGCTGGGGTCGTGGATTCCAATCCTACTGAAGGCATGGATGTTTGTCTGCGTTTATTCTGTGTTTATGTTATCCTGTTCGGGTAGCGGACTTGCCACGGGCTGATCCCCGGTCCAAGGAGTCCTACCGAATGTCTGCGATTAAGAAATTGAAGAAAAACGAAACGTTTCACGGATGCCCTTTGCTCCGAGTAGAGCAACAGGAACAAAGGGAAGGAAGAAGAATACACGAAAAAAAATTAAATCTAAATTCATAGTCACTGATAAGGACCTCTAATTCTTTATTGCCCCGCGGCCATCACAACTCCAAATCCAGCCCTCTGTGCATATCAAATGTACCTCAAAGAATATGTAGTGAGCAACATAATAATGATGTGATGAAACCAGTCTCGTCTCCGAACTATAGATCTTCTGTAAGCATCTGTACAGTTAACGAAATGCAGTACGTCAGTGCTTAGAAACGTAGCGTGAAGAACCGCACCCGTTGAGACGGTCTCCACGTCTCTCCTTACTATGGAGACTAGGGCCTTTTGACTCGGATAGCCTTGGAAACATTACCACTTGCTATAACAAAAACATTTCCTGCCGGCGGCTGATTAGCTAATGCAGACTCTGTCCCCAGTTAATAACGAAAGGGAGCTTGGCTTTGACGTCTCTGTTTCTAATAACGGATATATCTCACTTCCGGGATAATGTTATTACATTAAAACATTTAAACTCACTGTGGTGATGTACAGAAGCGTAATCTAGTCACTGTCAGCTTTGAATTAGTCAGGAAACGCTTTCACCTGTAAATCTGTAATGTGATTTTAATAGCAGTCTTCCCAACTTCGGCGAAAAAGAAGTTTACTTGTTATAAAGTGTTGTAAACTCACGTCAAGGAACGGAGTCCTTCTTGAGAATTTGAGTTCATCACGAAGTTTACTGCCTTTTATGAAACTATGTCCATTACAGTGTTTAGAGTAGGCAACTACTGAAGTCGGGTCAGGAAAAGGATGAAAACTTAGGCTGTTCCAATCACCTGCCTAACAACTACGCCGCCTCTGTGTCCTTTCCTCCAGTTTCTTATATCAAAATGGGGCTGTCTGGACAACAATAAACAGAGCCGCAACGCGAACAACACAACAACAACAACAACAACAACAACAACGGGGATCCTTTTGCATAAGCATACGTGTAAGCATTAAAATTTATGCTTGCACAAACAGAACTGCGCGAGAAGGACACAAGACAGAGAAACCTCAGAGCAACCCTTATACAACAAAAGAAGTAAATCAACGCTACAGAGACTCTGAGAAGGGCCTCCTTACTTTGCTTCGAACTGCTACTTAGTAACATACCATCCCATCAACATATAACTACGAGAAAGCCTAATGACTCCAAAAACTACTTCTAATTTTAAGCTTATTTTAGAACCAGAACTATATTTCAAGCGTAACTCGAGTACGTAATTTGAAAATTTTGGAATATTTTTAATTTTAACATTTAATTTTTTTCTTCAAGAACAAAACTACATTAATAACTATGTAACGTTAAAATTCAAACTACATAAAAAGTTATCAGTCTTAATATCTAAATAGAATAAAAACTATATTTTAGAGTATTTTAATGTGTATTTATTAAATATATTTAATAATAAGGTAGTATTCGCTATCAGAAATAAACAACTGTAATAATATGGATCCATAATAAAATACAATTCAAGAATTAATGCCGAATTCTTGTAAGTACGCCTGATGATGACCTCTTGAAGGTCGAAACATGTAGCGCAACACCTTTGCACAATAAACGAAAGGTGCCACAAACGTATCGATCAGTTTTTGTTTACATTCATAGATATGAGTGTTATGTAGACGGCTTCATTGGCGATATCATGACACAGAACACGATGCATGCCATAAAGATTCACGGTGTTGCTTTCATTTCAACAGGCTCTCTCTCTCTTAACCTTCCCGGTTCATCATCTGAGTTGACGGAGGGAATTTGTGAAATGGAGCCAGTGGGGGGAGCAGATGACACACTTGAACCCATATACGCAACTTGCATTAGTTTTTTTCCGAGTTGAGCGCAAGCCCTGAACATAAGCCACACCCTCATAGTCTATTTCTTCAAAATGGTGGGTTATCTGTGTTTAACTTACAACCGTCAAAATCGTGGATCATTCATTGAAACAGAAAAATGGAAATCTGATACAACGACGATATAAAGGTGTGTCTAGTTTGAAATTTGATCTCAGCTTGATATGAGCGTTATGACCATCCTGTTGCAAAAGAAAAGGGAGCGGCGAAATTCGGGGGCCATATTTTCTCTCAGCAGAAAGTGCTGACATTAAGCGGCAACTAAGTAAACTACGCCTACCTATCGCAATGAGTCTTGGGTACTACGGGTTGCCGTACCGTTGAAGGTTGTGTTATAAAACAGGGCTCACGCTGAGAACTTCGTTAATTTTATAACTTAAAGCCCGGAAGCAACTGAAAGTAAGATAAATTCTTCATTGCTTTTCTTATGGAAATTAACAGAGAGGTATGTAATAGTATTTCGGATGCTGTTGTGTAAGTAACAAAGCAATTATTTTCTACAGTTATGACACAGTATTTCCTGAACTCAAACAGTACCCCTCATTAGTGGGGCAAAAGGGGTACTGTCCTGTTGTATGAGTATCTCATCTATATTTTCTTCTTCGAATCAAGTTGGTATCTTAAAATACTTATATTTATGAAGGAAATAACCTGAATTAGATACGAGTACA
Source organism: Cryptotermes secundus (assembly GCF_002891405.2). Taxonomy (NCBI): domain Eukaryota; kingdom Metazoa; phylum Arthropoda; class Insecta; order Blattodea; family Kalotermitidae; genus Cryptotermes; species Cryptotermes secundus. The sequence goes on from NW_019720585.1 coordinate 464,480, forward strand.
CACAGAACAATGCTAGCAGTATCCGAATGTATATACATGTATATGCAGGCCGTAACTAAAATTTGTGGACAAATTTTGGGCACGAGTTCCATAGAAGTATTATGTTTTTGGACATTATCCATTGTTTTGTCTATTTCTAAAAACCGTCCAGTTTCTTTGTAAAAACACAACGTTTCGGAGACTGGATTCTGTTCCTGCACTCAGGTAAAATCTACTCTCTCTGGAGATAGGGGATAGCTCTATCTGTTGGACCCAACTGAGTAGGTTTTACCTAGGACAGGGACAGAATCCAGTCTCCGAAACGTTGTGTTTTTAAAAAGAAATAGGACGACTTTTAGAAAATATACAAGACGATGGATAATGTCCCAAAACATAATACTTCTAGCAACAGACCATCGTCACTAACTTTTAGATCATATTCACGAGTTCCATATTCCGAAACAAGAAAATTTCTAGATCAACGTGTGTCCATAAACATTTACTTAGTGAGTTACAGCTGAAAGAATACTTTATAATACGTGCTCAAAATGTCCTCCATAAGATTCAATGCACGTCTCGACAAGTCTCATCATGGATGGCCACATCCACTGAAAGGGGCCGAGGTAGTTGCGGGCAGTCTGACAGACATTCACAGTGCGATGGTGAAATGCTTTTTCATTGTCAACAGGGGCTGTTACACAAGGGCATTAGGTGTCCCCATAGGTGCAAATTCACAGGATTCAAATCTGGCGAGCGTGGAGGTCATGCTATGGGTCCTCCATAGCCGAGCTAAATAAAGCACCATAGAATTGAGCCTTCAGAGACTCTTAAGGAAGGTATAAGTGCTCAGAATATTTGCTCATCTTTAAATTCATGTTTTAAGTTCCCTGAAGTTCCCAATTCTGATCACAGTGGACGTGCGGTTTAGGCATGAACTGTCTTCGCTTTCTCGAAATCTGGGATCGTGGGTTCTAATCGCGCTCAAGGCAGGAATGTACGTCTTCGTTTCTTCTGTGTTTGTGTTGTTCTGTGTGTAGGTAGTGACATTACGACTGGCCGATCCTCCATCCAAGGAGTCCTACCGGCTGTGTAGAGATCAAGAGAGTGAGAAAGCAGCCAAGACCCAACAAAGAGATGTAGAGCCAGAGATAGAAATTCCCTGTGTAATTGGGACCCATGCAGCAACTGTCAGTGTTGGTTAGAATTATAGCTTTTGAGGTTCAGACAAGGGTGGCTATGAAGAGTTCTATTTTCTGGGGTATAAGGCCATGTCGTCCTTCCAAATAAAACCAGTGTTACGGAGGAATATATCGCCTGTATTTTCAGGTTCAAAGGAACGAGCATGGAGCGGGGAGCACGTAAGGAAAATATATGTTGAATTTCACTGGACTACACAGTCACATATCTGGCAAGATAAAACTCTGGGTTACAGATATTTTTATACCATGAAGGTAAAATAGGACTATTTTTTATTTCTTTTTTAATTCGCTTAGTGGGGGGGTGGAGTCCAGCTGGGTCCACTCGGCACGGCGGCCACTGATTAACCTATTTTACATGCCCCGGGTGATTATGATGATATAGAATTTGGTGGAATGAAGATAGGCGGGGTAAATCGAAGTACTCGAAGAAAACCCGCCCCAGCTCCACTTTGTCCACCACAAATCCCACTTGACCAGATCCGGGATCGAACCCGGACCGCCGCGGTGGGAAGCCAGAGACTGACCGCTTGAGCTATGGCGCGTCCATAAAATTGGACATGAATGTATAAGGGGTTGGAGTTCTCTCCCCTTGCACCACGACCTACAGTGGTCTATTGTACTTAAAATAGGATATTACATGACTAGTACATTATCCAGGCAGTAAAATGAGGGAAACATGTGTAAGGGTGTTCCGTTCCCTTCAACCCTATATATCGGTCCACATCTACGAAATTCTCATAGTAGTGGAAGGAACAATTTTACGGCGATTGTAACGCCAAGGAATCCAGATATTCATAAATCTGCATACAAAATGAGCAGGAACTCCGTCAAGGAATTATAACTTTGAACAGAACAGCAAGATCACATGGCATCCTTGTTTCAAAGAGACTTCGACATTTGCTTATCTCGTCTCTGATTAATCGCTTTTGTAACAGTGAACTGAGTCTGCTCCCCACTCATGATGTTGCCCGCAAGGTTACAATGTTCTTAGTTAGAGACTGTACATATTAAAGCTTGAAGGCATTCTGATTGTTCAGGAACCTGGAACTTAAGAAGCAGCCTCTAAAGAGTCATACAAAATATTTTCAACGACATTAAAAGTAGCATTGTGTCTGTGCTGCATCACTGACCTCGGAATTGTAGTGATTCATACATAACGTACCCACATATATAAATAGCCAAAGCATGCCATTCTGTGGTTATGTACGCAGGTGCTTACAAGTAGGAACAAAAATGTACTGTACAAGCTTGATATTTAAATGGATTACAAACCGTTTTATTGGGGTTAAATATGCTTTGCGGGTTTTATTCTGTAGACAACATATATTTAAATTGTACAATATTTTTTCACTAGTTTCTATGTTGGGGCACGTGGGAGCGTAGTTGGTTGAGGCACTATGCTACAAGCCGGGAGATCACAGGTTCAATCCCCGATGAGGTTATTGGATTTCTCAATTGACCTAATCATTCCAGCCGCACTATAGTCCTGGGGTTGACTCAACCTCTAATAGAAATGAATACTAGGAATCTTCCTGGGAATAAAGGGCGGCTGGCGAGTGAGGCTGATAACCTCACCGCCATCTGTGAGCTAATTGTCTAGAAAATTGGAATCCTCCACATCTCACAACCCTACCGACCTCCACGGTCTGTTACAGAGATAGCTTTACGTTTTTACCTAATTTTATATTAGATTTTATACAATTCTCTTACACTTATTTTAGACCTGCTCCTCTCAAGTAATGTTTTTTTACCTTGGCAGTACAGCCCCAGTGGGCCTAGGCCTACCTCCATGAACTCCGTTCACTTCGGTTTTTCTAGATCTTACACATTCGGTAGGACTCCTTGGGCGGGTGATCAGCTCGTCGCAAGGCCTCTACCTGTATACAAACACAGAAAAATGCAGACAAACATCCATGCCGTAAGTGGGATTCGAACCCACGATCCCGGCGTCCGAGCGAGCGAAGACCGTACATGCCTTACACCGCTCGGCTACCGTGACCGGCTCTCAAGTAAATGCTTAGCGATATATGTCCACAAGCGCCACTCAGACACTTCAGAAATGTGTGCCTTAAAACGAATTCAAGTTTACTTACTACAGACAGAAGACTATAAAATGTTATTAGTTACTGTTTCCTTTTTCCAAATGAGAATTCCAGATACACGGTGGTTGACATTATCGTCAGAACTATCGGCCCCAATACGACGATGTGCTTGCCTCCACTCACGTTAACGGTCATACTGCGAACTAATGAACTGACAGCAAACACGATCGTCTGTTCAGAGGCGGCGTAGCTAACGTTGATTAGGGAAGCGTGATAACTGTGGGGTCTCTGAAATATTGCGGTGTACCTGCTCCGTTACAGCAAACCCAGATTCCCTATGATGTTTATTCGGGAGATGATGCTCACTAACAAACCCAGGTTTTCAAGCTCAATTGCTTCGTAAGGGAGTGGTCTTTAATGTGAAAGCTATAACAGGCTCAATTACTTGAATACCTTACCGACTCTCAGCCCACATTCAGGTTCAGCATTTGATGACCTCTCTGTTTTTGGAGTGTAAGTGAACAGGTTAGGTACAAACGCACTAATGTATTCTTTCATTTTCATTAGTGTCTAATTATGTTCGGCAATATACTCATAATCTTGAGTAGTAAATATTATAGACATTGAAAAATACATTGTAAAATGATACATATATGTGATTCTTTGTCAATGAAATGAACTTCAACGTGTTTAGATTGTGTTCGTTTAGTCTAATGAAAGAATATCAAGAAGGATGAGATAAACGGGTTATGTAGCACAAATGAGAGAGATGGTAAATGCATACAAAATTTTAGTCTAAAATACTCTAGAAGTGGGGTCCCTAAAATTGGTCTTAAGGAAACAGATCATGAAAATATCAAGTGGGTGAACCTGGATTAGGACAGAGACCACTGGATGGCTTTTGCGAATATGATAATAAACCTTCGGTTCACCGAGAAATTTCTTGACAAACTGAGCACTTCTTAAGATGAACACTGCTCCGTGAAGTAAGCAAGTATTTAGAACATCGCTGCGAATATGGCAGAACTTCTAATATGTGAAGTAACAAGAAACTAATTTATTAATTGAATACATTTAACTCAGTTGAAGGACTAAGCTTGTTTTTGTAAAAATAATATAGAGAATTTGCTGGAGAATAAAGTTTTGAATTTTGAAATTTGTTGTATTCGAAATTTTGTTGTTTTCCTGATATTTGATTTATTGGTATGGAGTTAATTTGGCGTGGATAAATAGCTTCGGCATCAGAGTTACTGCCCACAAAGCCACCAGCTGATGAGTGTCGTCCATAACGCTTCTTGCTGTTTTCAATGGTGACCCTGTTAACAAAAGATTGATACACTTAAAACTGCGAAAAATCACAGGAAATCGCGATTGAACTCAGGTAAAGCTTGCTACAATTCAGGTCAGAACCTTTTGTCTTCTCGTCTGCTGTCCAAAAACATAAAAATTAGAATATACAAAACTATAATTTGCCTGTGGTTCTGTATGGGTGTGAAATTTTGTCTCTGACACCCACCAAACCTCCTATCCAATAGGTGCCGAGGGCTCTTTCCGTGGGGTTAAAGCTCTCGGAGAGTGAAGCTGACCACTCAACTCCTTCTAGTGCTGATGTCTAGAGTGGTGGGGCTAGAACACTCACACGTGCTTTTTCGTGGGGTGGTGCTTAATTAATTGAACACAGGGACGAATTTACTTTTACATTTACCTTCTCCTGATAAAAATTGTTAGGTGGATGGCCAAAGCGTTGCTAAGCAACGGCTCGGTAAACAAAACTCAACAATAGACTGTTTTCTATTGGGTCCACGCAATGACCGTTGTTATGCAATGGTTCGGTACACGCGTTTCAACCGTAGAGGTTGCTTTTCGTTGGGGTCCGCGCAAAAGCATTTTCTTAACAAAGGGCGCTGCGCTTCAGTTCTGATTTCTGAGTTCTGAGTTCTCGGAAGGAGACATTCACAGGAAGTTCGTAAAAGACATGTGAAACTTAAAGTGTGATTTGAAGACTTTGTGTGTGTTATAATGCAGTTGGATTTGGAGTGTGTAATTTAGTGAGACTTTTATAGTTCCTGCACTATAAATCCGTTGCCAGGAAACGGATATTGAAGACTAGTGGAAATAGACTGAGAAGATTAGTGTGGAGTGATGCTAATTTATGTAAATCAGCAATAGTGTTATAATTATTGTAGTTAAGACTTGTAGGTTGCTAATAAATCCAATTACCGATCCAAACTCGCGTCTCAGTCACCCAAACACGTGACTAAATATATATTGAACCAAAATAGTTTTCCTTAATAATGTCTCCTTCAGTCACTACAGAAATCGCGAAGATTACCAAATTAACATTACGTGTTTCCATTTACTTGGACCAGTTTCACTCTGAGAGAAGAATTGCTAGAAATGTGCAGCCCTGCGGAATGCGCAGTAGAAATAATTGCGTGGAAATCACGTGGCGTATGGAAATAACTGCGTTACATGTTCGCATTTCGCTTTCTACACAGTCACGTGAAACGTTTCCGGGACATCCCCGCCCCCGCAAAACGATATTGCAGAACGTAAGCAGCAACCTCCATGTCTGTAATGATGCCTCGGTGACGTTTGTCTGAGTCTGATATTTGCCAATTTCTTTTTTTACGGCCCTAGGACTGTTTTATGTGTACGGTTAAATTGAAGAACATTTATTATATGTGTGCTGATATACCTGTCTGTCTGCAACACCTGATCATCACCAGAATTTTTTTCATATCTGCTTGCCAATCACGTCTTTCAATTCCAAACCCGTACGTCACATTATGGTTAAATATATTGTCACGCATAAGGGTGATTATAGGCGGCATTTGGATTGGACATTGGATTTATTGACTGCTTACACACACGACTAGTAAGTACAACTAATTACAGTGCCATTGCTTATCTTCACAATTAACAAATTAACACAGTACCAGCTAACGGTTTTACAACTCACGCTATCTTCAGCTTTACGCTCTCAGGTCTTCATTCCATAGCCTCCCTCACAGAACTGAACTCCCAACTCCCAAGTCCAAGTCACATTACGAGTGACGGTCAGTCAGTCAGTCAGTCAGTCAGTAAGTTTAGGTGTTTATTACTGTATGGCATTTACGGTCTCGTTCTTGTTGGGCACCCTCTCAGACGAGAGCACGGGCCTGTCTTTTGTATATGCTGCTGGCCCTTGCCAGTGCCGTCTTTCTCGGATCAGAGTCCCTGGAGACTCGCGACCATATTTTACTCTCTCAGATTTGAGACTTTCATTTTCGTCGCCTCCTACGACTCGCAGGGTCACGGTGGAGATATTCGATCCCTCCTTCACACGGGGAGAACTCCCAACTGACTTTGCCCCTTGCTTATAACATCTCGGTACGGACCACATAGAAAACATAGATCTAGTGTTGCCTCAAATTATTGTATTGTTAAGAAAATGCCGCCTAGCAACAGGAACATATTTACCTAGCCTTTGCCCAGAAACGGTCTTTGTCTAAAGAGTCACATCTTAGCAACGGGTTTATACACCGCAATGTTACTTGAAGATCCTGTGTGAGGGGTCCACTCAGCCTCGTGAGAATAGTTGAGGAGCTGTTTCAAGGAAATAGCGGTTCCTGTCTAGAAAACTGAAATTGACGGCCGTGGGGATTCGTTGCGCTGACCACGCGACAAAATCTACCAGCAAAAGTTGGCAATAACTTCACCGACAAGTAGCGGTCGCTCGCTTGGGGACTAAAACCACAGAGTTTGTTTTTGTTTTTTTGAGGGTGAGATGAAAATGTAAGTGATTTTGGATTGTGACCACTTGAGGACTCTTGTAGGCTTGTTAGCTGTGTTGACCCTTGGTATTCTTCAGTATAGAGACTATACAGAATCAGATGATGGGACGACTGAATGATTGGAATGGATCTGGAAGGAAGCGGACGTGACAAAATCGAGGTACTATCCCACAATTTGCTTTGAGGAATTGAGGGAAACCACGAAAACCTTCAGCCAGTATATCTGGTGTCCCAACTGAAATTCGAATTTAACTTCTGCCGGGTACAAAGTATTACACCTAGCCCACCTTACTCGGAAGCTTCCTGTTGCTAGAGAGTTGGTTATATGGTTAGGTGATAAGACGGCACTTGCAAGGTAACGTGACTAATCCCTGCAGCTAAGTCTTTCTTGAGAAGCCAGCATTTGATTAATTATTTCAAAACTTCCTGTGTTTTATGGAACCGGAAGGTTTTTTATCGTGTTCCCAGAACCCCGCTACTAATCTATGTCCTGAGCCAGATGGACACAGCAAACATCATCATCCTATTTCCCTAAGATCCAACTTAATATCCTTCACCCACCTACGCCTAGTTCTTCCTAATAGTATCTTTCCTTCAGGTCTTCCTACCAAATCCTTGTATGGACTCTTTTCCCATACCTGCTACATTCCATGCCAATCCCATCTTCCTTGATTTGATTATTCTAATTATGTCTGGTGAAGAGTAAAATTTATGAAGATCCTCATCACACAGTTTTTCTCAGCCTTGTATTATTTCTTCCTCGGTAGGTCCAGATATTCTCCTCAGCTCCCTGTTCTCGGAATAAATTGAATAATTGAGATTAGTGTTTTAATTGAAGTCAAATTTAGGTCAGATCATTAGCCTGCTACTCGTAAGACCCCGGCTTCGATCCCAACCGTCAAAGATGATCTATAAAGGCCAGTCAGTATAAGTCTAACGATAATTACTTGCCCACAGACGGGAGGAGGCTCAATAACTGAAAGGTCTCGCGTTCAAAATATGCGTTAGAAAATGGACAATATCCAACTTAATACCGCTATATTGAATCTGCCACTGTTGCAAACGTTTAGATAATCAGAAGGTTTGTTTTCTGTAGGACTTATATTATCAAAACTTATATCAACTACATAAGATAATTATTATGAAATGAAATCAATGTGACACCCACCAATTTCACTAAACAGTATTGCTGCTGACTTATACCCGGAAACTGCCTGGTTCCAATTTCGGCCCTGTCGTATTCTTACAGAAAACTCTGTTGGATTTTCTCAGCCTGCCCAAGCAAATGCCACGTTAGTGTCTTAAATTAAACATTCATGATACACTACCATCCAGTTATTCATTGCACTATGCTACAAACCGGAAGGTCGCGGGTTAGAGTGCGGATTGGTTTTTTTTTTTTCAATTTACCTAATCCTTTCAGCTGCACTATAGCCCTGGAGTTGACTAAGCCTCAAACAGAAATGAGTATCAGGATTGTTCCTGGACTGTAAAAGGCGGTCGGTGCGTAAGGCTGACAATCTTACCGCCATATGTGAGCCGATTGTCTAGAAAATGTGGGAATCTCAACCCCTCACAACACTAGGGGCCTTCATGGCCTGATACAGGGATAAATTTTCCTTTTTTTTTACATATTGTAGGTTGTAGACCCGTTGCTAGGCAACGACGGCGAAATAAACTATACAATTGCCGCTGCTAACTAATGGCTTTGCCAGCAACCATCGTTGCTAGGCAATGGTTCGGTAGCGATCACGTGATCACCCCAACAGACACAAACATAACAATTGCACTGCAACAGAGAAACGATTTTTTCTACGAGGCCCAAGCCGAGATGTTATAAACAAGACCAGTTGGCTGTTGCAGTGAGTTGAGTTGTGTTGGTTGGTGAGTTAGTTAGTTAACGAATTGGAGGACTGCTCCGGTTCTGTCGTTATGAGCTGTTGCTGTTAGCAGCTGGTAGCTGAGGCCTGGGACAAATCGGGAAACCAGAAAAAAGGAAACGTACGCCGTTTAAAGCCGCTACCAAACAACAGCAACGAAGACGTGACTGTGAACACTAGAGTATGTGTAATAATAAGCTGTAAAGTGTTGTCGCAGCCGGTCACGGTAGCCGAGCGGTCTAAGGCATGCACTGTCTTCGCTCGCTCGGAAGCCGGGATCGTGGGTCGAATCCCACTCAGGGCATGGATGTTTGTGTGCGTTTTTTCTGCGTTTGTCTACAGGTAGAGGCCTTGCGACGAGCTGATCACTCGCCCAAGGAGTCCTACAGTATGTGTAAGATCTAGAAAAACCGAAGTGAACGGAGTTCATGGAGGTAGGCCTAGGCCCACTGGGGCTGTAGTACCAAGGGGGGGAAAAAAGTGTAGTCGCGGGCTGTATCCAAAAGTCCAGAAAATCCGGTCATCAATCCAAAACCAGTCCATATTCACTAAAACCTTGATAATATACTGAATTACTGGTAACATGCTTAATTAAGCTACGAAAATTATGGAAATTTGTGCGGGGAGGGCGACACACATTAAACTGTGAACAACTATACAGAAGACTATATTTCATGATCAGACCTGCCTTTTGCCAGAAGCCTAAAAAATTTGTCAGAAAGAAAATTGCGCCAGAGAGGATGGGGAACTGAGTATCAACTCAGTCTTTTTGACCAAATTCAGATCATTTCGATGGAGCTACCTGTAGCCCATGCTGTCGGCAATGTAGCGTACTATTCTCACGTTTCCGTCCGGCTCCACTACTCCGTAACTTCCGGTCACTGTGCCGTTGGGGAGGCGCTCCTCCTGCCGGAACTGCGTGTTTCCGTTGGCAGGATCTTCCACGTCGTATCCAAAGGTGTATGTTCCAGGACCCTGTACAGAGGATAACTCAGCGTCAGGACTCAGCAAACTGCAGAACTGCTTATGTGTACCTACCAGTAACAATGCCATACAGGACTCGAGAGAAGAAGGTTTGCAGTACCAGAAGCTACTTGTTACTTCTAAATGGAAAATGTTACAAACATTGAAACAGTTTAATGGAAATACGAGTATTTTATAGGGGTGTCAAATCATAGTGTAAATAACGATGAAGTTACAGGCAAAGCTATTCCAGTAACAGGCCGTGGAGGCCCATAGGATTGTGAGACATCGAGGTTGCCATATTTTCTAGAGAATCGGCTCACAGATGGCGGTGACGTCAGCCTTTTAAAAAAAATCGCTTAGTGGGGGTGGGGTCCAACTGGCTCCATTCGGCACGGCGGCCACTGATTATCCTATTGTAGTCTGCCCCGGGTGATTATGATAATGGAGAATTTAGTGGAATGAAAATTGGCAGGGGAAAGCGAAGTACTCGGAGAAAACCCGCCCCAGCGCCACTTTGTCCACCACAAATCCCATTTGACCAGACCAGGGATCAACCCGGGCTGCCCTAGTTGGAAACCAGCGACTAACCGCTTCAGGTATGGCGCGGCCTACGTTGTCAGCCTTACGCACCGGCAGCCCTTTATCCCCAGGAAGATTCCTAGTACTCATTTACATTATATGTTAGAGGTTGAGTCGACCGCCGAAATATAGAGAGGCTGGAAGGATTAGGTCAATTGAAAGAAAAAAAATGCAATTATCTCATCGGGAATCGGACCCGCGACCTTCCAGCTGATAGCATACTTCCACTTACCGATGCGTTTTCATGGCATTGTATTTAATTCCTACGTTTAATTAATTAAACACTATGCCATGAAGATGCATCGGCGAGAGAAGGTATAGCTCCACCATTTTCGATAGTACGTAGAGTAAAGTAAAATATTTGGGACTGACGGTAGCCAATCAAAACTTCAGTCATCAAGAAATTAGAAGCATGTTTTACGCGAGGAATGCCTGTAATTGTTCAGTCCAGAACTGAATGCAATCCAGGCCAATATCTAAGAAGTTAAACATTAAAATATTCGCAGCAATACATCGAAGTCTCAATTGTCATGGGTTTGAAATTTCGTTCCACATCCTAACCATAGAATATACGTAGAGAATGACTGGTAAAAGAATGCTGAGGAAACCTTTGTACGTAAGAAAAATGAAATGTTAGGCGGTTTGGAAATATTAATTTATTGAGGGACGTCATAATAATGTTTTTCATTTGTGTGATTCGACCGCCTCTGTAGTCTAATGGTCAGAGTTCCTGGCTACAGATCCAGAAGTCAGGGTTCGATTCCCGGCGCAACCAGATTTTCTGATAAGTAGTCGGTCTGGAAAGGGGTCCACTCAGAATCGTGAGGATAATTGAGGAGTTATTTCAAGGATATAGCGGCTCCGGCCTAGAAAACCGAAATTAACGGCCGTGGGGATTCGTTGTGCTGACTGCCAGACACACTCTATCCGCTAAAGTTGGCACTAACTTCGCTGACAAGCGGCGTTCGCTCGGTCGGAATAGTTCGCTTGAGGAATAAAACCACGGAGTTTTTTTTATATGCGTGATTTGCATGCCTAAATCAACGCGGAGCCGGTCACGGTAGCCGCGTTGTCTAAGGTATCAACTGTCTTCGCTCGATCGGAAGCCGGGATAGTGGGTTCGAATGGTACACAAGGCATGATGCTTGGTATGTTATTCTGTGTTTAGGTAGAGGCCGTAAGACGAGCTGATCTCTCATCCAAGGAGCCCTACCGTCTTTAAAATGGTCATGAAACTGAATATTTGAAGCCACGGCCCGACGGAGCTGTACAGACAGAAGAAATTAACGAGGAAGAAATCAGTGCCAAACCTAGTATGCACGGACCGACAGTAAATGCTTATAGAATTTAGTCCGAATATCAGAAAAGGATAGACTATTTGGAAGTAATAAATCTAAATGAGACGATAGCACTAAAAATATGTGTATTAAACGAGAGAAAGGACTGAATTAATCTGGCCAAGGGTGGAAACAAGAAGCTCTGTCCCATAAAAGGGATAGGAAACGTACTGGTTCCCTAAAAGGCTTGAAGCTTTACTAACTGAGAGACTATTAACTTCTCAAAAAATGATCTACATTCTGATTAGGCCGGTGGAGGGCATATTATAACAAGAACGATGTAACTTCGAGACGCACAATAGCAAGATAAGAAATACTCTGTCCCAAGCTGTTCGTTATTTGTTTAGTTAGTTAAGTAATTGAACGACATAAATACATACACCCCTCCAGTTCATGGTTTTAATTACTAATGGAAGTTACATAAATTTAAATTTAAGATTTTATTCCACATTAGAGCCTTACTTGGTGCTCCAGTTCATGATAACTCTCCCATTCAACTTGGGAAAGTCTGCCAACTGACGGCGCGCTCTCTGAACGTAATATCACCAACAACACTGCTGACATCTGGTAGAAGAGAACAATACTTTAAAAAATGATAGGAACCAATGAAACAAAAGAAATATTGCAAAAAAAATAACAGAATTGATTCAATTATCCATAAGTTTCAAAATCCATAAGAATATCACGTGAATCACTGCGTCACTTCCCGGGATGCCTCAATCGTAATATTTAGGCATACGAAGTGGTCAGTGTCAGTGGCATTCACGTAGACCTAAATTGCACAGAAGCTGTTTCAGAGCAGAGGCTAATAACATGTCAGGTGTTTTTCAATATAGTTGCTGTCTTGCAAAATTGATGAACTAACTAATTAACTCCATGAAGCGTGGTCCCATTTTACAGGTAATAGCCCCTCAGCTTATCAAGGAATTTTCCGCCTTACACGGATCCCCAGTGTCCATCACCGTATTCACCATAGCCCGCCATTAAACCCTATCCTAAGCCATATAAATACAGTGCAGAATTCACCTCCGTTTCTTTAAGATATATTTTAATATTATCTTCCAAAAAATGAGCCACAATAGTGTAGTCGGTATATAAACTGGCTAAGGACTAGACGACTGAAGAGTAGAAGTTCGAGGCCCAGTAGGTCAAGAAATTTCTTTTCTCTACGTAGTTCAGGCCGGCTCTGCGGTTCACCCAACCTCCCACTCAATGGGTACTGGGGGGGGTATTTCTCCGGAGGAAAAGCGGCCGGAGCGTGAACTGACCACTCACCTCAAACTGATGCCCAGGTCAAGAAAACGTGAATCTATATCCATTCCTACAGTCCTTCGTGGCGTAGTGCTTAATTAGGTAAGCACGGAGACAACTCCACCTTACCTCCAAATAAATAAGTCCCTAAGCTGTTTCTTCCTGTCAGGTTTTCTGACTAAAATTTTGTGTATAATTCATCTCTGCCATGTGTCGTACAGAACAAAATGATTATTCTAAATACAGTTTGGCAGCACGGTAAGGAAGGCATGCAATATATATCCGACATTAACTGAAATTCAGTCAGTATTTTCTATGTAGTGATATTTCCCATTGTAATGGTCTCCAGCGATTAAAATTCAAGTGGCATTTAGGCTAGTTCAAGAGTCTGGAAGAGAATAGGGTACCCATTTTAAGGAATCGAACACAAATTCGAAAGATACGAAGTTCTTTGAGTTTCCATCCTCGTCGTGAGTCTTAGTATTGTCAATGTATATATAGTACAATCTTTAATAGATTTTCCCCTCATAGTCCATGCTTTCATGTAGATTTAACGTCATGTTTCGGTCACACAACGCCATCACCATGTATATAAGATGTTTTGTGTAAATTGTTGTACTGTACTGTACTATTGTCACGTATTTAGGAATGCGTGACTATAGGCTGGGTATGGATTGGTGAATTTGATTTATTGACCACTTGCATATATCTCTCGGAACTACATTTTACAGTTTATTGACACACACAGACTAGTGTCCTCAGTCTATTACACTCCACTAGCCGTTCTCTGGTAGCAGGTTTAACAATGTGGAGATTCTTCAGCTTCCGTGGTCACGCCGTTGCCCGCTGGGTAACACTCGGCCACCTTCTCAGCCTCCCTCGTAGAGCTCGACTGTCGATTCTTTTTTTTTTTTAGAGAGAGAAGAGAAGTGATCGATACTACATTGGGGAGGGGGGATAAGAAACTATATCTCCGATTTTGAAGGTTCCCAGGCAGTGCCCGCTTGTCCTTCTGGTATACGTAGAGCATATAATCGGATTTTTTTATTTTTTAAAATGTTCTTATATTCTTTTAATGACGCTGGAAAGGATGCATTATAGTAAAATTTTTGCTAATGTTGGGAGGGCTATATTAGGGCGAAATTTTGATGTTACCAATGCGAGGGCTGTATTTAAGGCATGCAGTGCAACGTGGAATTTGGGTACCAACTCAGCATTTGCTCTAAGACCGAAGAAAACCACAGAAAATCTTGGTCGACTGCCGATTCTCAGCTGAACTCTTCTTTATAACCACTTTGCACGGGCCGAATAGAAAACAAAGTTTCCAACAATACCACTATTATTATAGGCATGTTCAACGATCTGTTACTTAGAATAGGAGTTGCAAAACCCTGTTGTTTTATTGTTGCTATTATCTGTATTGTGGACGTTACCTATCAATTGCCGCTCTTAACAAAGTCACTGCTTAGCAACGATTTCAGACACAAAAATATTATATACCTGGTGAGAGCTCTACAACCGAAAGTTTTAAAACCCAAATTTAATCTTTTTAAATAATTGAATACGCAAAATGATTTTGAATATTTTAAAATATATAAAATGATAAATGATATATCCACACATTCTGGCCACCAGAACGCACGTGACCAAGATGCCAGCAACGAAATATACGTCGCTTAAAGATAAAATTAACATAAGAAGATGAAGATCACAACTCACAGCACACAGTTTTACATAATTTATTAAACTCATTTTAAAAACGAAGTAATTTTAACAGTAAAGAACTTGGCATTATAGGATTTTGGGGCTTACTATTATACTCCATTGTCAGAACCCTTTAGTAACTAGGAAAGAATTTGTTTTAAATAAACTTTCGGAAAAACACTTACACCGGCTACATACGTGTAATATTACAGTACAATATAACAATTATTACACGTGGTTGGTGATTGTCCTGTGTGACAGAATCACGTCGTTGCATTTACATGAAGATTTGGACGAAGTTGTGATTCGACCAATGATATGTGATGTTGCATTGGAAACTGTACTACCTATATATATATGTATCAAGTGATCAGAATACTCAAAACAATATTTGTACTGTCAATTTAAAATGCCTTAATCCGGTAATTTCATTTAAAATAGCACCATAAATTCAGGGATTTATATCGGGCACTCTGTGTAGACAGGGAGATCTTGTTAGATATATTAAAACCGGTTAGTGTCACACCAGATCCGCAGGTGTGTAGATGTCTATATATACCCATCAGCTTATCTATCGAATTTGCTAAAGTTATAAAATGGCCTGCAACCTACAGTCTTCTGGCCAAGTGGGCGATACTAATGCACTAAGTAGAGAGAAATCCTAATAGGACGTGAAGTCTATAAAATAGCCTAGAGCCTTTCATAGGTGATTTGTGTAATCACGTGTATAGCCGTGGAAAAGAGATTGTGGTATGAGTTATCAAAACTGAACCAAAATTGAGGCGTAGGAGGCAACATTCCTCTTATATATTACAGACACATTTGTAACTAAGAGTAGCCACGATAAAAAAATAACCTATTGTGGCGTATTTGCCCAGAGCAAGAACTGTAGAACCAGAGAAATAGCCGTTGCTAGTCAATGTTCGCACGCAAAAATAGAGGGATTTTCACGATACGAGTTGTGGCGTGTACAGCCGCTGCTACGGAGCAACTGAGTATACACTATACACATTTCTGTGGAGGCAAATACAGGAAACAGTAGAAGAGCTGTTTTAGTGCGGTCCGTACCGAGGACCTATAAAAAGGACAAATAAGATTGTTTGAGTCTGTTGAGTTTCGACACGCCAGCCTGCCAGGATATGAGCTTGGGAGTTGAAAAGTCGTTGTCAGAAGAACTGAGAGGGTCTCATGAGTTGGCAGCTGCAGCGGAGAACTGGACTGAGAGTTCCAGAGTTGGCAGTTGGCAGATGATGGCGAAATCGAAGGGGTTCAGTTGAAAGCTGAGTTCAGCAGTGAGAGATAGTCTTCATGAATGCTGTAGGACAGTGATATTGGAGTGTGTGACTCAGTGAGAATGTTATAGTTCCTATGTTAAAATCCGTTACCAAGAAACGACTAGTGGATATTGTAACTGACTGAGGACACTAGTGTGTGTTTGTAACGGCGAAATGTAATGTCCGGAGTTAAGCAACAGCTCTGTATAGCCTATAGTTCCGAGTTCTATGTGTGCAAGAGGGTCAATAAATCCAATCATCCAATTCATACTACAGTCTATAGTCACACCCTTAATATGTGACACCATAAGAATGTTATAAGCATTTTACCTCACTCGTAGAATGCAAAATCCAGCAGGGTAATAACACAGCACTCATCTACAGTCTCACAAACCTGACGATGACAATTAGGGCCGAAACATATAGTGTTAAATATGTATTACGAAGAGATGAAGGGTCTCGAAGTGTGAATTAAAATTATGGACGGAACTGTACAGAGACGCTGAAGTGAGAATCCTAAGATTGGGATATATTCCTGTTTTGCATTGGACATACACTTCGAGTATTGGACCTGTCCCTCTTTTCAGAATGAGGATTTTCATGATTTCCTACCTTTCAAAGGGACTAATTTTGAAAAATACTCCCCCCCACCCTGAACGGTTGCGACTATATATAGTACAATTTTGTATAATTTTGAAGGATGCCCGAGAATAATGTGACCATATTTGAAACATTTGAACCCATCTTCTTTGCCTGCCGAGGGTTCGCTCCATTCTCCTTCTCCTTCTAAGACTGATTTCTGATTTACGACTGGAATACTTATATTGTTCCGAGACTGACCTATTGAAAACACGTCCGTTGCCCAGCAATGGATATATGCGAACTCCATAGAAAACACCTCTTTTTCTATTGTATTTACAGCGCGATGTATAGCAACGGAAGTTGTATTGTTGCCTGCGCATTCGTTGTTGCGGGAATGTGTTTCCCAAGTCGTTGCCCAGCAACGGGTCTACATGTCACAATATGTTCAATATGTCATCCATTTACTCCGAAACATAACGGACATTGCAGAACAACGGATATGCAAACACTTGCAGTGGGGTAACTTTATTCTCGAACGCACTGTATGATTAACACAAATGAAGCTCTCCCTCGAATGACGTCACCCTTCACCTGCATAAGAATTTAATGGTATCAGCCTCGATTAGGTGAGAGAATTTTTAAAATCAGATAAAATTAATAGGCATCATGAATCAGAGTCCTTCTTGAGATCTGATAATCTTTCATCTGATCAAGAAATTGTCCATATTTTACGAAATCTGAAAGTTTATTTTCGTAATGGCAATTTTTGAGCCAGCTGAACCCAGTCCACCTCGTCATGTCCATTTTTTTCTTAATATTCTCCAGTATTATCTTCACAGCAGTTTTATACTTTTAATAAAAAAACTGATGCACATAAGAAGATGTAAAACATATGAATGAAGATTACCTTCCCATCTGGACCAAGACTTCCGAAGAGGTATCTTGTATTTAAATAAGTAACTGCACAATATAATCATTGATAAATAAAGTAAATACAATATTTTACCATAAGTTATTAAGAAAATGTATCTTAATAGAGTGGAGCATTCAGTGAAACATTTATTGAACTTTCGGGTTTAATAAAAGAAGGGAATTCTTTGATTCGTAGAGGGTCAGTTATCTTCTCAAAGTACGAGTAGATCTCTTCATTAAATTTAATTTCACGATAATAATCTTCACTGACGATAAAATCTTATAAAGCAGCACTAAACAGGTTTGGAAATAGTGGGATATGTAAGCTCTTCATGTATGCATACTTCGAGAAGAGGGTTATATATAACGCTACCCAGTTAATTGCAAAAACACATCACGACTTCGAAGAGAAATTAACTAAAAACAGTAATAAAAATAATGACTCTATGCCGGCCATTAATTCAAACTGGTACCAGTTTTGAAAAACTTTTTTTTGCAACAAGAATAATTTCCGTAGGAGAATTCTTAAAGCATGGACAAAAATTTCGTATCTCTAAGTCACAAACATTTGTTCCTCTAATAACCGACGTTCTAATTCTAAGGAGCTGCACATTGTTAAACAAACAGAGAAGAACATTTTTTCTTTCTTCATGTCGGTATGTGTTAAACACAATAAAACTTATAGGACAAATGTGATGAATTTGTGAAGTGCCCTGTGCATACCTCTGACCACTTATCTTTATGTAGATCAAAATTTTCGTAGCGCTTGGGGTCATTCTTTACTCTCACATATGTCACCATGTCATGTTAATTAATTAAGTGCGACAACAATTTTATATTACACTCTCCCTGTGTTGTTCTGCATACCGCAATAATATGATGTCGAAATCTGTGTAGGAACACGGCATAGCATAAGCACTGAAAGAATTTTAATAAAAATTGGTATTACATGAAAACACTCAACATTATCAGTCAAACCTAATTCTGGTTCCATATTTATGTTCTTAAGGCAGTCAGTGGACCACGAAATAAAATGTCAGATGGTAGGATATTAGTGAATAAAGAATTGGCGAGGATATGGAAGGGAGTGTTCGTGGTGTATGTTGGTACTTCACCATTTGCATGGAAAGGCAGAGGAATATCACAAAATCACGAGAAATCTCAGGCAGAACAGTGGGTCTCCGGGCTGAGACTTTAAGCTTGGACCCCCGGAATAGTAAAGGGGAGTCTTAGCGATTCGATAGAGACTGATTCGGCTCTTTTAAACTTAAGTTCAAACCTAAATGTATCGATTTTCTTAAAAATTGCTCATTATACAAAATATTATTACATGAAATGAAATTAATAACATTTACTTCATGCTGTAGCGTAGTTGGTTGAGGCACTATGATACAAGCCTGAAGGTCGCGGGATTGAATCCCGATGAGGTGGATTTTTTCAATTTACCTAATCCTTCCAGCAGCAATATGGCCCTGGGGTCGACTCAGCCTCTAAAAAAATGAGTTCCAGGAATCTTCCTGGGGGGTAAAGGGCGGCCGGCGCGTAAGGCTGACAACCTTACCTCAATCTATGAGCCGATTGTCTAGATAATGTGGGAAACTAAACATCTCATAACCTGTGGGCCTCCACTGCCAGTTACAGGGATACCTTCACTTTACATTTTACTTTTATTTCAAAGTGTATTTATATATGCAATATCTAAAGAAATACGATTCGAATAGTATTTGTCCATTTCCATTGTAATTAATTATGTAGAAATATATTTGTACCTGCGACAGATGCGCCCTGGAACCAGAGAGCTATGAGAAACATCAGAGGTCATATAGCAAGCCTCCCTTGCTACTATGTTTTGACATGTAGACCAATGTCTAGGCAACGCCCGGAATACGCGCAAGCAAAAACAAGAAAGGTATTGGAAGAAGTGTATTTTAAGTGGTCCGCGCCGAGCCCATTCCTAGGCAACGGTTCGCTAACCACAAACAAACAAACAAACAAACAAGCAAACGCCCGAATGAATCGGATACCTATTACTGGACAACGACCCGATAAAGAGATTTTGTCAAAAATACGTGTAGAGGCTGTGTTTTCCGTGGGATCCGTGCAAAGTAGCTATAAGAGAGTGGTCGAGTGTACGGAATTGGCAGCTGCAGGAAATGGCTAGAAAGGTTTCAGACTGTGTCATAAGGGCTTCTAGTTCAGTTCAGTTTTGGAGTGTTAACCAGCGGGCAACGAAAGTTGAAGATTCGTTACCAGGAAACGTCTAGTGAAAACACTGGAGATGAATAGCCATTGTAGAGAGCTGTTACCAAGTAAAGGCTAGTGGAAATAGACTGAGAAGACTTAGTGTGGAATGATTTGTAGTTTGAAAATCTGCATTACTGTTATAGTTATTTGTAGTTACACCCTGTAAGTGGTCAACAAATCTATTCACCAATCCAAACCCAATCTATAGTCACTAATACACGTGACAATATTTTCATTTTTGTTTCAACTCAACTTTCCTTATTGAAACTCTGTGATATTGGAATATTTAATTAAATCAAATTATTTTCATAATAAATAACCCTGCAGAGCAGAGTTCTTGTTAAAAGCTGTTAGTTGCTCAGCTAGTCAAGAATTTACCTGCCGTTTACGAAACTCGAAATTTGATTTTATTATTCACAAGAGCCCGCTACTCAGCACTACCGTATTACTCCAGCCAATATCCTCACAGCCTATTTCTCTAGGAGCCATTTCAATATCATATTCCCACCTACGTCTAGACCTCGCAAGTGGTGTTTACCTTTTAGGTCGCTCAGTAAGATTGTTTGAGTTTCCAACTTTCCCATGCGTGCTACATGTCCGCCCATCTCATCCTAATAATATGTTATGAAGAGAACAAATGTCGAAGCTTCTGATTATGGAAGTTTGTTCACTTTCCTGTTATCTCTTCTTCTTTGCCATTGTAAATACTCTTCAGTTCAAATTAATTGTGCGCTGTGTTGCACTTCTTACTACTTGTGCTTCGTACTTGGATGTTACCACTTTGAATATTGGCTGGTGGCCTGCTATCCCGGTTAATTTTCCCTGTTCCTCTGTGGTACTCTTTATACTGTGACGTGTCTACCCATTGCTAGGCAACGACTCGGTAAACACATTCCTGTGCAAGCAAACGCGCGCAAAAATAGGACGTCTATTGCCTGGTAACGGATCAGTAAGCACCCCTCCGTACCAATAGAGGCTGTACGTTTTGCGTGGTCCGTGCAAAGTGGTTATAAGGAAGTGTTCGTCAGTGGAGAACAGCAGTAGTCGAGAAGTGAAGAGGCGAGTTTCGGGAGGCCAGCCTGCCGGGATATGAACTTGGGAGCAGAGGAATTGAACTGAGTCGAGCCTTCTGAACTGGCAGTTGTAGAATAGTGACAAGAAAGGAATTAGGCTGTGAAAAGAAGACTTCATGTTTGATTTGAAGTGACAGTGAAACTGTTATAAATCCGTTTCCTGGATACGACTAAAGAAAGCTGAGAACCCTAGTGTGTGTGTGTGTCGGTTCGTGTGTGTGCAACTGTGAACTGTAAAGTGTGTAAATCATCTATAGCACTGTAATTGCCTCTAGCCTCGAGTTGTGTGTTGTCAATAAATCCAATCATCCAATCCAGAACACCGTCTTCTAAGTCACACGCAAAATCTGAATAAGTAAAAAGTAAGTAAGTAAGTAAAGCTATCCCTGTAACAGGCCGTGAAGGCCCATATGGTTGTGAGACTTTGAGGGTCCCATGTTTTCTAGACAATAGGCTCAAAGGAGCCTTCCTGGATAGTCTCTTTCCAAAATCAGAGATACCATGTATGCGAGAGAGGGGCGGATACAAGTGACCAGAAGACGAGGAAAAAGACGTAAGAAGATGCTGGATGACCTTGGGGACAGAAGAGGAAATTTTTATTTGAAGGAGAAAGCTCTGCATCGCATTAAGTGGAGGAACTGTTTTGGAAAAGACTGTGGACCTGTCGTCTGACAGATTACTGATGAATGAATGAATGAAGGCTCAAAGATGGCGGTAAGGTTGTCAGCCTTACGCGCCGGCAGCACTTTGCTCTCCAGGAAAATTATTTAATTAATTCCTGGTACTCATTTCTGTTAGAGGCTGAGTAAACCGCAGGGCCTAGTGTGGCTGGAAGGATTAGGTAAACTGAAAAAATCCAATGACCTCATCGGAACTTGAACCCGCGACCTTTCGGCTTGTAGCACAGCCCCTCAACCAACTACGCTACCGCGTGCCCCCGCAAAATCTGAATAATTGACAAAATTCAGACTGTACACACTCATTATTTTAAGAGATAATAATAATATGAATAACAAATATAACTGCAGGCTAAATAGGAGTGTTCACTAAGGTTGCTTATTTTACATCGACTCTGTTTGCAGTGCAGAGGTTTCATAGAGGCCAATTAAAAATTATATCGTAATTAAGTAGAGTTACAGAAAGATAAAACCTTGTCCTGATGTAATATGTGATCAATCTTCTAGCCTAGTTTTGAACTCGGCAGCTAAGCTATAATTAGCACTAATAATATTTCAACTTACTCAGATTAAAATATAAAATCTCTTAACCGTTGTACTAACCAGCTTTAATGTAAGTCAGAGATTCCTCATGATTTAAAGCTAGGAATAAATTTCGTCTGTGACAAAATGATTTGTGGAATAATTTGTCTTATTGGATGATTAAATACGATTTAACATTGAAATAAATTTACTTTATTTTGCCAAATGAAATTAAAAACCCTTTAACTTTTTCGACGAGAATTATAATTTCTTTTATTTTTAACTTCAGTAGGATATATATAATAATAGTTTTAATCTGTAATATTAGTATCTTTTTACTGCTGGTGAATTATGATTTTTATAATTTTACGGAAACTGTACCAGGTGTGATTTTATAATCTTCACATCCACTGACGTCAAACATTAATCGGTTTATATTTTCTACTTTACTCAGGATGGATTTTTAAGACGAAATAGAATTAAACATTAAAATCTTGATTTGAATTACGCTGTTGTATTAAATGTTCACGTCTCATGACAAGAGTTTCGGACATTCTTTTTCAACTTGCATACTTCGTGTAAGTAGATTTATATAGACCGGAACACAATCTGCCCGTATTCACATTTGTTATGTAATAATAAGCACATACTTTGATGCTGTTATAATATATACAGACATAATAATTTATAAATATTTGATTACTTTTTCACTATAAATTATTAATGCAATGTGTTATAAATTTGTTTTGAAGAAATTTTCAAATTATAGCTCAGCCACACAAAATATGATCCAATAATACTGATCACTATTTGTTTCTATGCTGATCGAGAAAATTTCCACATATCCTATACATCCAGTACACAGTATGCATGCCATTCGTTGTTCGTTCTATACGGCCAATTGTATTTCATGCTGAAAACGTCGAGCACTTCTAAGAAAATTTAATTGCCTTGACGTACTATCCTTAATCCTTCGAACAATAATAATAATAAGAAGAAATATGTAAATAATGTTACCTGGAGGAACAGATGTGACATGGTGGCGTCAACAATATGTTGTGCTACGGCAGGAGAACTGTTTGTTAAGTCGCTCGCGCGGCGATAGTTATATATATAGACCGTGGGCCCCTCCTCCCACATGGGTTGGATGCGGGCTTCGAGAAGGGCCTGTCCCACTAGGAAGGTACAGTGGCGATGTTCTTAACCTGGAAACTGGTCACCCAGATTAAATGCTTATAAAATTCAAGAGAACAGAAAAAGCATGTTTGTCTCTTGGGTATACAACCAACCGTTCAACTTAAGGGACCAAAGAGAGAGAGACAGACAGATACAGAGGGTAAGAGAGAATATAAGAAATTATATTGGGGTAAGAAGGTGGCAGACCGGTGACGGTAGCCGAGCGGTCTAAGGCATGCACTGTCTTCGCTAGCTCGGAAGCCGGGATTGTGGGTTGGAGTCCCATTCAGGGCATGGATGTTTGGTGTGTGCGTGCACGCGCGCGCGTGCGTACGTACGTCTTTGTGTTTGTGTACAGGTAGATGCCTTGCAACGAGCTGATCACTCGCCCAAGGAATCCTACCGAATGTCTTAGATCTAGTAAACCGAAGTGAAACGGAGAATTTCATCGAGGTAGGCCTAGGCCCAAATTGTGGCTCTAGCGCCAACAGAAAAAAATAAGGTGGGCGAGAACATGTAAATATTTTGACAACTCTTTCTGATATTCTGGATAAGAGACACGTGGACTCCTCACTGAAGAACACACCCACACAGGCTGCTCGTAAATTCAAACCACCCACAAGAGAGAGCCGTCATCACTACATCAATAGAGACAGCACAAGTGATCTGTGACAGGTCCAGCCAGGCCGCCGAACTAGAAAATGTCAGGTTCGTGTGCCAGACCAATGGCTACTCTCTCCAGGACATCAACAGAGCAACCAAGGACATTTGCACAAACAAGAACAAGAAGCAAGACCACACAGCATACCTACCACGCACCACTGACCGCATCTCCAACTGTCGAAGAAAAAACATTCATACAATCCATTAACCATTTAACAAAATGGTAGGTCGCAAGAGGTCCGCCAGGGACACACGGCTAAAATGTTGGGTTTGCAAGATTCCCCGATAATGCAACAAGAAATATATCAACCAAACTGATCATCATATGTCCACTAGGATTTAGAACACATCAGCGTTACCAGACTGGGGACCCAGGGAACACACCGCACAGACGAAACACAGCATCAATTTCGAGAGAACAGAGGTAATGACCAACATCCGGACCTATCGTCCTGCAACAAAAGGAAACCATCGAAACAGCAAAGTACTCCTGTAGTTCTAACCGTGAAGACGGATGCAGATTCAGTAAACATCTCAAACCCACCACTGAATAACTTTCACTTTTCAGTCCATTTGGGGAGAAGAAGAAAAATAAGAAAAATTGTGGAAGATGAGACAGTGGGTATATCTTCCATCATATTTTATTGTAATTAGGGAGTCGCTGAAACATTTCCCCCACCTCTTCTAAGTACCACGATTTGTCCAGATCATTTCTTATCTTCATTAGACACTTGATCATTTCCTATTGTCTAGAATCTTGTCCTTCATCCAGTGGCGGCTTCACCTGCAACAATTTGGCCAATATAAGAGCTGTCAAAACCTCTCCAAAAGTTTTCAACCCTGAAGAGAGTAGGGACAAGGCTCACCGAAATGTTTGAAAACTTTCAAATTTCGAAGCGGTGGAGTCCCCAAAGTCGAAGACACACATTAAATTTCAGCTACAAGTATAATAAATATATTAACATTTTCTGTGTTACATATTCATAATGTAAATAAGCGAAATATACTTATATGTGTCCGGCCGTCCAATAAAACTTCCAGATTCTTTTAATACCAGTATTTTTCTTGCCTAAATGACTTATTCGGCTAAGGTGAGTTATTTTAAGGGACTTCTCAATCATATTTCTGTGTGCATATTTTCTTTCGCCTGATTACTGCAAAGGAATTTATGAGGTTAACATCATAGGTTTATCGGCTGGAGTTTTGTGGCTGTAATCATTATATTTACCCCTTGACACCTGCTCTGGGCTAGCACAGTCCGCACCTTATCGCTTCACTCGGGATATCGCTTGCTGTAACTTATCCATTTTTCTTTCATTGTTTTCTGATGTGGTCTTCAAGGTCATCTGTATATTATGTATAATCTGCTATTATTTGTCAATTTTTAAAATGTTATACAACTCTTCCATTCGAGATTTTCGATAAGGTAAGGGAACTCAACAGTCAAAATTGTTAGGAGCTCATATGGGTCTTTAACGCTTTATAATTTGAGCATCTAGTAGTTTATTTTCTTATAATATTTTAGACGTAGCTACTATCAATATTTTATCACAAAGGACGAAGTCTCTTCACCACTGGACAGCTTAACAGGTGTGGCACCAAACCAGCAGATACATGCACATTTTTATGGGGAAAGGGGAGTGGGAATCAATTTGTATGTGGAGAGGGACGTTGGAATCAATTTTTATGGGGAGAGGGGAGTGGGAATCAATTTTCATGGGGAGATGGGAGTGGGAATCATGAACTAGGTAAAGTAAAAAGTAAGTAAAGCTGTCTCTGCAACAGGCCGTCGAGACCCATAGGGTTGTGAGACGTCAAGGTTCCCACATTTTCTAGAAAATCGGCTGATAGATGGCGGCAAGGTTGTCAGCCCTACGCGCCGGCCGCCCTTTACCCCCAAGAATATTCCAAGAATATTCCTGGTACTCATTTTTGTTAGAGGCTGAGTCGACCCCAGGGCCATAGTGCGGCTGGAAGGATTAGGGCAATTGAAAAAATCCAATGACCTCATCGGGACTTGAACCAGCGGCCTTCCGGCTTGTAGCATAGTGCCTCAACCAACTACGCTACCGCGTAACCCCTCTCATGAACATGGTACAGGCTTTTTTGTGCATAAGGTAATCATGTCAGCAATTAAGAGAGTCGATTTTGTTAGTGACTCTGAAGATGGAGACTACGTTTTCCGCTTAAACGTCGGTTAACTTTCCAAGAAGTACGTGGCGTTATATCCCAGAATGCAGAACTCTTCATAACCAGCGCTGTGAGAACGTCACGTCCTGTATACTTTGATTATTTTTGAGAAAGTAATACTGAGTAAAGCACTTGCATAGAAGAGAAGCGAAAAGAAGAACTGAGAAAAATGCATAATGATGAGTCTCAAAATGGTACCCTATACTAAGGGCACGCGGTAGCGTAGTTGGTTGAGGCACTATGCTACAAGCCGGAAGGTCGCGGGTTCTATTCCCAATTAGGTCATTGGATTTTCAATTGACCTAACCCTTCCAGCGCACTATGGCCCTGGAGACGACTCAGCCTCTAACAGGAATTCATCATCATCATCATCACTGGCACGACAGCCCTTTGTGAGCCCTGGCCTTCCTCAGGATTGCTCGCCATTCTTCTCCATTCGATGCTACATTCCTCCAGTTCTTTACACCTTCTAACAGAAATGAGTCCCAGGAATGTTCCTGTGGGTAAAGGGCGGCCGGCGCGTAAGGCTTACAACCTCACTGCCAACTGTGAGCCGATTGTCTAGAAAATATGGGAGTCTGGACGTCTCACAACCCTAAGGGCTTCCACGGCCTGTTACAGGGATAGCNTGGCCTGTTGCAGGGATACCTTTATCTTACCTTACACTATGCTAAATATCACCACGGTGATAAAGTCGATGAGGTTCAAATGGCTGGGATGAAGCAGGTAAGGACGAGATGAGCATGCACAAAGACAATTTGGGAGATCCAAATGTATGTGGAAGTGTAATATTAAAATGTATCTTAAATAAGAAATGAGGTTTCGGGCTGCATGGGGGAGTCAGAATAGGGACCAGTCATCGGCTCTTGTGAACACGGTAATGAACATTGGGAATCCATAAAGACAGGGGAATGTATTGACGCTACCCTCTGAAGAAGAAGGGTTGTCCTTGTATTTACATTTGTTTAACAAATAAATTTTATATTACTTGGCACTATTAGGTTTAGTGGAGACATCGGATCAAAATTTATTTGAAATATTTTGAATAGTCTTGGGTATTTATTTTGCAAGAACATGAGAAGACAGAGTGGCAGACACACAGACACGGTTTCCTAATTACATATTCATTATACATTTTATTTAAAGACTACGAAATAAAAGTGTATTGTAGGCTTCAGTATTTGTATCTTGAACACATTAGCGCTGTGCTGGTCTGGTGGGGATACGAATATTGGAGAGTGACTGGTCTTAGTGCTGCACTTGTAGAGCTAGATGCAGCGCAGACGCAGAAATGTCCTCTTCGTCTCTTTATCCATGCCCACTTTTGGGTACACCCAACGTCGCATCCAGTGGAAAAGTGGATCTCTTAACCAAACGGTCCTGCAGTTGTGCATTTGTTCCTACCCAGTGCAGTAAGCCAAAACTTATGCAGCAATGTAATCTCCATTCCTCCATGTGCCTTCAAAAGATGACAATTAATTTAAGAGCAGGTATATGTTGGAATGGCTTCATCCTTGATTAGAACAGGAGTCTCTTCTTCTTCTTCTTCTTCTACTCATGTTGCTCCAACTTGGAGCATGACATCCTTGAAACGCTTTGTTTCACTTCAGTTTCTTAATCTCAGACGGTAGGACTTCTTAGAAGGGGGATCAACCCGTCGCAAGGCCGCTTACCTAATACAAACACAGAATAAACGCAGATATCCATATCTTGAGTCGGTTTCGAACCCACGATCCCAGTGTTCGACTGGGCGAAGATACTTCATGCCTTAGATCACGAGGCCAGTGAGCTTGAGCAAGAACAGGAGTAGCTTTATCTTAACGATTTATGGTGTCGAAAGTTTGCACCATTATACAAGTTCATTTTGGTGTGATCCATCTAATTGTCCCATTGTGTTTAATATGCACTGATGTTACTTAGATGCTTCGTACCGTTCATTTACTGTAACATCAGTGCATATAAAACAGAAGTTTTAATTCCTTGATTTTTTTAATTCAGCAGATTGGCTGTAATAAGCTTGCCTTAACGCGGAAGGCACCCTGTATCCACGCAGTTCTTCCTCACCTTGAACCTGAGAGATGACGCGGGGTGTTGGCGGTTCCTCTTCTCATCGGTTCTGCCTCGGGCACCCTGCAATGTGAGTGGAAAATTACAAGGTCTGAAGTGTTTTCTGAAGTGGGCGGTCCTTTATAATTTCTTGACCAAGACAGTTACGTGTGTCCGTTTATGATGTTAGAAACCATGGCTCAGGTATATTTTGTTTTATTCGCTATGCTGGAGGATGGTTGTGCATATATTACCTGATACCAAAATGGCTGTTGCTTCATGTAACTTCCCAGAGAAGGCAATGAACTGGTGCCCATTCTTACAGCTTCATGGCATCCAGTTTTATAGCGCTTGTTCCACGCCCGTGTCTTTCTACACTGAATCAACAAAAAGGATGTGTAAAACTAGACTTATTGTGACATGACGCCCCCGGAAGCCGGAATAGTGAAGTCAGAATACGCATTCATTGTTAGGCAACGACTAGGTAAACAAAATCCCGCGGCAACCAATACGCAAGCAACAATCGAATAACTTCCGTTGTTATGTAACAGCGCTGTAAACTTGCCTTCCCAACAGCAGAGAGGCTCTGTTTTCTGTTTGGCCCGTGCAAAGTGGTTACAAAGAAGAGTTCGGATCAGAAGAGTTAGTCGAGTTTCGAGACACCAGCCAGCCAGGATATGACCTAGTGAGCAGAGGAATTTAATTGAGTAGTCTTCGGAATTGGTAGTTGCAGAATAATGGCAAGAAAGGAAGTAGGCTATGAAAAGAAGGCTTCATGTTTGATTTAAAGTTATAATGAGACTGTTATAAATCCGTTGTCAGAACACGACTAGTGTAGAGTGAGATCCCTAGTGCGTGTGTATCGGTAAACTGCAAAGTGTGTAGACCAGCGATAACGCTGTATTGCCTGTAGTCACGAGTTGTGTATATAATGTGTCAATAAATCCAATCATCCAGCCCAAAACCAGTCTATACGTCACGCGCAAAGTCCTACAAGTGACGATATTACTGCTACATGTTCCTCCCAACTCATTTTGTTGTCTTGATTAGCCTACCCTTAAATATTTGCCGAAATGCAAATAATTACTTTGAGCCTCCTAGGTTTTCTTGGGTTAAAGGGCGACCGGCGCTTAAGGCTAACAGACTCACAGCCATCTGTGAGCTGACTGTCTAGAGAAAGTGTGGGACCCTCAACATCTCACAACCCTATGGGTCTCCACAGCCTGTTATAGGGATACCTTTACTTTACTTTTTTATGTTTTAATATCGCTTCGGTCCAAATATTCTCCTCGTCGTCCCGGTCGCAAAATTATGCAATCTCTGTTCTTCTCTGTTCTTTACATTTTCAAAACAGTATTAGGATGTGAAGTGACATAATGCCGATCAGAGTGACCTCGCGGTCTGATGCATGAACTGTCTTCCCCCATCAAAAACTGTGGTCTTGACTTCGAGTACCATCAGAGGTATGAATGTCTGTGTGCGTTTATTGTATGTGTATGTTGTGTGTGGGTATGCGGCTGTCTTACGACGGTCTGATCCCCCGTCCAAGGAGGCCTACCGACTTCGTATAACTTAAGAAACTGAAAAAGAAGCAGAGATCTAACAAAGGGCCCGCACAGTCATAATAGAATAGAGCCGAAGAGGCATTATACGGTTCAAGGGCAAATGCTTCGTGGCTTCGTATTTTTTTTAATTCGCTTAGTGGGGTGTGGAGGTCAGTTGGATCCATACGGCACGGCGGCCACTGATTGGTCTATTGTAACTGCCCGGGTGATTATGATGATGGAGAAACTGGTGGAATGAAGATTGGCAGGGGAAACCGAAGTATTTGGAGGAAAACCTGGCCCAGCGCCACTTTGTCCACCACAAATCCTAATTGACCAGACCCAGAATCGAACCCGGACCACCGCGGTGGGAAGCCAGCGGCTAACCGCTTGATCTATGGCGCGCCCTTATTGCTTCGTAACTAGAAGAATATATTTTAATAGGTTGTTCCAAAAATTTGTCATGCCACTACTTCGAAGATATTTCATAGGCATTAACTCATGAAGTTTTAGAATGACCAGATTTTATGAAAAAAATTTTAGTCCAATAACGTGAAAATGAAAGATTGCTTCTAGGTTTTGACGTAAGTGGGAGAATAATATTAAAATTGATCTTAGTGGAAAGGGATACGAGTATGCAGACTTCATTCAGGTGGTTCAGGGTAATTATCAAGTGGTCTCCCCCAAAGTCTGAATATTTCTTGACCAGCTTATTGAGGAAGACCTTTCTCCGTGTAATTAGTGATCTAGTGACAAAGTAAAAAAATATTTGACATAGTCGCACGCCTGTACCCCAGGCGCAATTACTTGCAGACGCAAATGAACTAGTACTGATTCAGGTCACGTGTCCCTGCTTCCGTCGTCACAAATGATTAATTTTTTCCCCCTTGGCACTACAGCCCCAGTAGACCTAGGCCTACCTCCATGAACTTCTCCGTTCACTTCGGTTTTTCTAGATCTTACACATTAGGTAGGACTCCTTAGGCGGGTGATCAGCTCATTGCAAGGCCTCTACCTATCGTGCTTTTAAGGCGTACTGAAATTATGCAAATAGAACCAATTTTAAGACCCAAACTAACCTTATATATATTATCCTATTTGCTTAAGTTAATGTAACATCTAAACCTTATAAATACTTCTGTAGATTTTGAGTTTTCACAGCGTTCGATATGAAGAGTTCCATATTCTGCGATATAAAACCGACGATATGTTTTGACTATCATTGTACTATACCGCATTATATCCCAGAAGATATCTCTGCTTACCAACCCTTTTATCCTGCCCAATATATATCAACACAACCGTACCTTAATCAATACAAAAACTGGGGAAATTTATGCCTAGTTCGAATGGACGGAGGAATCGAATAATGAGGTCATCAAGCTAACGGTGCTTTTACTGATGCAGACGTTCCGAAATTTGTCGAATACTTTTCGTAATATGGTGTAGAAGGCGATAGTACGTGTATATAGAATCAATATTTGACTCTGCGGTCTAAAATGACGCCGACGTGGGAACTGAGTCTGACAACATCCATTTCTATACAACTTACGCTTACGGGCAAATGGATATGCGTCCGCGATATCAAAATATCTGAAAGAATCGAACATTACATAATTTATTAATACGATTTCCCACACAGTATAATGTTGTGTGCCGATCACGGTGGCCACACGGTCTAAGGCATGAAGTGCTTCGCCAGTTTGAACACTGGGATTGTGGGTTCGAAACCCACTTAAGGCATGAATTTCTGTTTGTGTAGGTAGCAGCCTTGCATCAAGCTGATTCCTCATCCAAGGGGTCCTACCGACTGTTTAAGATTAAGAAATTGAAGTGAAACGAAGGGTTTCACGGATACATTACGTTCCAAGTGGGAGCAACAGGAAGATATTGTAGTGTAACTGTACTTGAATTGCTGACCTTTGGTTCGGCTGATTCTTATATAGTCCTAAAAGCATGTAATATTACTGTATACTGTTTTATAGCTGGATTTATATATCTATGCTGAAGGAAATGTTCTAAAAGGTGGAAAGTTAATTACCTTGGAATTCCATTACAAGCACATTTACTGCACCTACTTCATAAACTGAACACTTCTTCCGCAGAATAAATAACATTTCGTTCGTAATAAAACGAAGTCATGACCGAGGCAGAGACAGGCCAGTGAAGTGTGTGTTGGTCTGCACGGACGGAGTTGACAGCTCGTTAGCCGGCCAGTGCGGTTACACCCAGTGACCTGGCCCTCGCTATGGTCCCGGCGCGTAGGAGCACTGGGCATAGACTTCCATCACCGATGTGGGAGTCTGGCATTGTAATTTTTCATTAACACAATTATGACTGATACATAGAATGTGAAATGGCACAGTTTCATTTATGACCGCACTGTTATGTTTATATTAAGAATTAACTCGGAAATTCATTTTTAGCCAAAGTTTCTTACCTTACGCTGCCTGATGTAGGTGTAATTCATGGAACTCTGTATGTCTTGGATAGAATTTTGTGTATATATTTCATTTCACCCATTCCTGCTACATACACGCCTATCTCATTCTTTGGTTTAATTTTCAGAATAAAAGAAGTTCAAACTATCCCTGTAATAGCCCATAGAGTTGTGACACGTCGAGGTTCCTACATTTTCAAAACAATAGGCTCACAGATGGCGGTGATGTTGACAACCTTTCGCGCCGGCCGCCCTTCACCCTCAGGAAGATTCCTGATATTCATTTCTGTTAGAGGCTGAGTCGAAGTCAGAGCCATAGTGGGGCTGGAAGGATGAGGTCAGCTGAAAAGAAAATAATCCACAGACTTCAACGGGCATCGAATCCGAGGCCTCCGGCTTGTAGT
This sequence comes from Cryptotermes secundus, assembly GCF_002891405.2. Lineage (NCBI taxonomy): Eukaryota > Metazoa > Arthropoda > Insecta > Blattodea > Kalotermitidae > Cryptotermes > Cryptotermes secundus. The sequence goes on from NW_019720585.1 coordinate 496,940, forward strand.
ATTGTGCCTCAGCCAACTACACTACTGCGTGCCCCCAGTCTTCTCAATAGAAAACAATTTTGAAACGGGAGAGGGAGAATTATATGGATCTTATGGAACAAGGGTGGAAGGTTGATCGACCTGCCTGGAGATTTTTTTCGAAAGACAAACTTTGTTGCTCTCTTTGTTAGTCTCTGAGATTCTGCTACCAGAGTGAGGTCACATCAGTACCTGAGGCAATACATGAAGGCAATATCTCCCAACAGGCATTTTAATATGTATCTGACTGTACTCCAGTTATGTGTCTCTAGTCCATTTCACTGAAATGTCGATGGTGTAAGAGAACGTTCCATCATCCATAAATTTAGACGTTTACAACCAGAAACCTGCATCTGGAGGCTGACTCTAGCTGTTTCCAGATTTTGCGAGGTGTAGGTTTTACCAGTAACTCCTCCCCCTATACATGGCGTCAGTTTGAGAAGCTGATTGTTGCAAGCACAAGAAACGACAACCAGACTACACGCCAGATTATAACAATGTGGGTACGACACAAATTATTTATGTACATTATGGAGTTTTTTTTGTCGTTTCTTCTGTACGTAATTCTGAGTTGAGCGGTCATTGTGAATACTTTGAGTTTATAAACTCCTGATAATTTTAATATTAAATCAGTTTCTTGTTTGATCTGATTATTTACTGATACTTTTTTTATATTTTCAATTCAGTTAATAATTCCATAATCTTAGTCTGTGTCAGAGAATATGGAACTTCCGTCTAGAAAACTACAATGCAAATGGCATTATATTCTTGTTATTGCTGCATTTTCGGCAATAGTTTGATTTTAAAATATTATAATTAATGCAGCCAGCATATTTTAACAAGAATTAACTTGTAGACTTTGGCCAATATGCATATTCGTAGCAAGAAATAAGAAATTGCCTGAAAATGATATCTACGAGTATGTCCGAAATACCTAACAATAATAAATAAATATTGTCACGTGTTCAGTGACTATAGACGGATTTGGATTGGTAATCAGATACGCTGTTAAACAACTCGCAACTATACATCACAAATCACTGCCGCATACAGACTAGCATTTTCAGTCGCGGTCTTCACTGCGCTGCGGGGTACATTCTTCCAGCAGTGGACGTTCCTCTGCGCTCCTGCGCTCTCTTCCTAACAGGCTGGAGGCCGTCTCACAATAAACTTCTACACTGCTGGATCTATAGATCTTCTTGGGAAGAAGGCGAGGAGGAAGGGAAGTAAGAAAGAAAGAAGGAAGGAAAGTGATGAATAAATAACACGAGAAGAAAAGTTGCGTTTCGGATTAGACGAATGTTTATTGGATAATTATTTTTTTACACTCACAAATATAATCAGTCTCAGTAACGTCTTCAGAGGTTTCCTCTTCAGTGGCTATACTCTTGCACCGCTACTCTCGGCGGAGCCTTCGTTTTGGTTCTTCCCTTGTCGCTAGTTGAATCTAAACTGTCTTGGTCAGAGTCAGAGCCCATATGGGTCTCATGACCAGATATTTATTACCATTTTTACAGTTACGGCCTTGTTTTTGTGCTGCGCCCTCTCTGACGAGAGGACGTCTCTGTCTTTAGTATATGCTGCTCGCCCTAGCCAGCTCAGTCTTTCTGGCGTCCGTGTCCCTTGGGGTTCGCGACCATATTTTACTGTCTTAGATTTGAGACTTCCGTTTTCATCGCCTCCTTGGACTCGCAGGGTCACGGTGGAGGTATTTGACCCTTCCTCCATACGGGTTGCTGCATTCTGTTTATTTTATGAATGTCGGTTTAACGCCAATCAGTTCGTCTTGGCGTCAGACCCCTTGAGGCCCACGACCTAAGATTTTCCTTTCCAACTCAACTCTTGCGGTAATAATCCCTATGTAACACCCTCTCTGACAAGATGATGGGGTTGTCTTTTAGGATGCATCAACAAGTGCCCAGGGGGCAAATGCGTGCATTGACCCCTTGCGGCAGAGCAATACTAAAAGTATATCACTCATTAATATCATTGCCTTGACGGAAGCCTAACATTAGGAGTTGTAAGCTTTCGTGGTGTTTTTGTGTGCCTTCTCCGTCTTCGTGGAGTATTTATATCGCTAATATCACAATCATATTTCATTACTCTTGAAAACACATGCCTTCACTTGTTTTTTCTGACTAATTGGCGCTGTCAGTTCTGGCGAATAACCCTGGAAGCAATTAATCTTAAATTGTTTCTTAAGAGTAGGGAATAAAAGATTGTTGTGGCGGAGACCATGCACTATATCGTAGTTTCATCTAGTTCGGTGTGACGCTAGTGACATGAGTAGATGGCAGCATCGTACGTTTATAGTGAGTCAAGCATTCATTCTATGCCTGAGAGATAGATTACCCAAATAACATACTTGTGTTGCTGGTTGCCGAATTGGAGTTTGAAGAAATGGGTGCAAATTCTTCCTACACTTCTCTATGATTACGCACGTATGTTTTCGTATACGGATTCGCAGCAAACTCTGGGGAGCAGCGTCCTTCTTGGGACGCTAATACTTTCTCATCTCGTCGAGAAATTCCCTTCTTTTATGCGATCCAATCATTCATATCTTCGCTTGCATGAACCTCACCATAAGCCATGGCGAACACAATTTACATTGACCTATTTTGTTCCTTTACCGTGGAGGTAAACTTGTCGCTGTTCTTAATTAAATACAGCGCCATGAATACTTATAGGGTGTGGAGTTATTGCTCCACTATTACTGACTTCGGCACTAGATGGATGTGAGTGCTCAGCCTTACACCTTAGCAGTTTTACCCACGGGGTCAGTTGTTTCTTTTGAGGTTCATTTTAATATTATCGCAAAAGCTGCATTTAGCAAGAAGAAGAAACTTTTTACCAGCAAATTGGACTTAGATTTGAGGAAGAAACTAGTGAAATGCTATGTTTGGAGCATCGCTTGGTATGGGGCTGAAACATGGACACTTAGGGCAGTAGATCAGAAACATCTGGAAAGTTTCGAAATGTGGTGTTGGAGAAGGATGGAGAAGATCAGTTGGACCGATTATGTGAGAAATGAAGAAGTGTTAATTAGAGTCAGTGAGCA